>NW_025421913.1:0-90280 GCF_011764305.1 Mustela putorius furo
TTTTTATTTGAGACTCTCTCTGTCTCCAAATCTGTATTAAAACACTAGGATTCTCTCACAGCCACTGTTTGGGCTGACATCACACTGATTTTGGTATATTTACCTCTGGAGTCATTTCGTTCAACGAACTGTTTGATTGAGAAAACAAAAAAAAAAAGAAAAACATAGACTTCTTCGTGGCTATGGATTACTCAGAAGCATGTTATTTCATTTCCAAATGTTTTGGAGGGTTTCCTGTTAGCTTTTCTATTATTGATTTCCAGTTTTGAAGTCCAGAGTGGGCTGGAAACATGTTCTATATGATTTCCAGGTGTAAAGCCACATAGTGCTTGCCGGGTCTGGGGGATGCTCTGCTTACTTGAGATAGGGTTTTATTTTTGATGTGATAGAAATGATTTGAAACGCCAGACTGAAGAAGGCATCACCCACAACTTTTGCGGCCATACTAAATGCTACTGAATCATGCACTCTAAGATGGTTTAATTTTTAAGTTATGTGAATTTCATGTCAATATATGAAAAATAGGTCAGCAAGGAGATGGGGGGGAAAAAGAAAAGCTGCTTAGCAATGAATCTAGATACATAATAAAAGCCAGGTAAATGATGACTAGATTTGGCTTTTCATCTCTTTCTCTTCTCTCCCTTTGCTCTTCCAGGCCCGAATCCTTTGTCTACCTCTGCTTCTCTTGTCATGCTCTACATCAGTCCAGCATCCTAGCGGGGTAAGCACGATGGTTTGCCCTTGGATTTGAGGAAAGCTCATTAAAGGAAGGATTTGCAGGGAGTGGTGGGCAGGAGGATGTTGGGAAAAGGAGGTGCCCCTGTACCCAATGCTTGGTAATAGCAAGGAGTCTCACCCTTACGTCGGAAAGGGAGACAGAGCCTCCTGGTGGTGACACCAAAGGACGATAAAGAGAATAAAATCCGTCTCCCTGCTCTCCTGCAGGGGCTGCTCCTTGACGGAATCCCACGGAAAGCCAGAGTCCAGGTTCCCCAAACAGTGGGGGACCCAGTCCCCATGGTGGGAGGAGCAGGGGGGGAACTTTTGGGATTCTTACACTGAAAGACAGGCCCCAGAGGGGACTCCAAGGGACAAGTCTCTGTTCAGTGTGGTAAAGCAATTCTCATCAACAGGGGGAGTGACGACCTGGGCTTTGGTGACGCCATCCATGCTGATGGACATGTGGCTTTGATCTCACCTGCTTGCCTCCCTGTCCAACACCACGGGTCAGCTGAGTCACCTGGGATCACTTATACCCGCCGACCTCAATGGCTGGCATCATCTGGCACTCGTGGGGGGATTGTTCTCCATTATTAATCTTGTTTGGCCACCTCTAATTCAAAGTCGACTGGTCTAATCAAATTAAGACCAATGTGAATTGATGACTTCGGATGCTGACTGTATCTGAGGGGTCTGAAGTCTCTCTTCCCAGTCAGGCTTCCAGGAGATCATTTCTCCGGAGCGTCCCACTGCCTCACAGAGCCAGGGCACGGCTGAAGGAGGTTTGCCAGTTGTCAGAAAAAGCCACCCTGTTAATCTCTGCACCATCGTTTCCCCGGGGCCCAGTAGGAATCAGGTGGAACGTTTCAGAATTTGGGAGCCTGGTATCTCATCTCTGGAACTCAGAAACATTGCATAATGTCAGTGAGAGCCAGCAAGAGGAGTTTCTAGGACTGTCGTTGGGTCCTTAGGTGGGTCACTGAGATCTGTGGTGATGCTGACGCGCTTTCATTTTTGCATATTTGCGATTTGCCATCTTCATCAAAATGACCCAGTTATTTTGTCCAACTTGTCACCTGCTGAAGGCACTGCGGTCTTTGGGAGAGACGTAGGGACATCCATGCCCTTGAGAGGGACCTGCCGGGCGCGCGTCCTGCATCCCGGCCTCTACCCCGCCTCTGTGTGCCCTGCGCCAGCTCTCCGTCTGCCGCTCCCCCCACATGTGCAGAATTAGATGCCCTCTCCTGTTTCCCCTGCTGCATCCATCCACCCTTGTCCTCAGCTCTGGGAGGGACGGATCCTGGGTGTCGGATTTTCTCTATTGCTTTCTACACAGTTTCAGGGATTTTTCTCCAAAGGTTGGTCCAGAAACAACGTCCCTTAGACTCAGAGGTGGAGGCTAATGACAGCCACCATGTCCATTAATCACCACGGAAACGTGACTGATGCACAAGGACTTCCTAAACCCCAGGCCTGCCGAGGGCAAGGCGCTCCCAAATGTTGCTGCTGGATGGGGCTGACAGTCCTCGTGGGTGTATCCAAACACACCACTTCCCTCGATGACCAAAGTCTCGGAGCTGCCCCCACTGCATTTCTCTACCATCTAGGGGGTTTTAGTTTTCCCACGCTTTAAGAAGAACCCGCAACCATTTACAATGGTTGTTGGAATTCAGAGACAATGGCTACATTTAATTCTGCCTGTATACAGAGCTGTTGAAAGCCAAAATCAAAAATGAAACCCAGAAATATGTCAATTATCAGAGATGATGACACGGTCCAGATGGGGCACCTGCCTGACCTTCTCAAGGATGTAATTTTTTCCAGTGCTGCAAAAGGTCTGAGAACCTGATTCTGGAAAAGAGATTGACTGGGGAGATGGGAGGATTAATGAAACAGAGAGTAAGGTTACATTTTGTGGTTGGACACAAATCCGTCGTCAGGACAAGAGAAGGCACTTGTCACAGGGCAAACAGGTAGGAGGGGGAGGGGGGAGGGTGAGGCCGCGTGGCACCCAGCAGGGGTGGACCCACCCCCCGCTGTCTCTTGAGAAAATATGAGCCCAGGACACGCCCCAGGACCCCAGGCCACTCTGTGTCCACATCACTCTGGGCTGCGAGCACTCTTCCAGCCAGAAAGCAGGTGCCTTCTTGCTTTTCTGGGGGAAAACGGCTGATCAGCTCAGGGACAGGAGCTTCTGTCCCGTCCCTGTTGTGGCACGTTGGTTCCCCAGAGCGATGGCTGTGGATGGAACCATAGGGGAGGTCACCCCTGCTGGGCTGGACTGGGGCCCAGTTCTACCCTCCCAGGGTCGGGAGCCTCCTGCCGGCCCACAGCTACATCCAGCCTCAACCCGAGGCGGAAGGACGGGCTCCTGCAGTGAGCGGTGACCGGCCAGTCCCTCGGGGGACGGGTGTGATCAGACAGCAGCCAGGCAAACAGGAGGGGCACAGAGCATGTGGGCCACACGGACACGGGATTGACTGACGGGGACCAGTGGCTTCGCTGGTGACAAATGTCACTCTTAGTCACTCCCGCGGTTTTCTTTTCTGAATTAAAGGAACTCATCTGTCCAACTGATCACCGGGCAGAGAAGGTGCCCTGGACACCAATTGACACCAGGTTCTGGAGCTCCGTCTAGTCTGGGTCCACTGGACACACCAACCAGGGGACACTATACTAGGGAGAAGGCATTTCCCCGAGTCAAAGCTCTTTCTCTTTCCCCAAAGATTTTTTTGAGTCTGTTTTTTATGCTATTTCTATTCTATTACTGAGGTTCCTCACTTTGAATTGAGAAATTGTAATCTATTTAGAAAACTCAAATGCACCTCATACGGTAAATTTCCCCACCTTGTAATTGTCAGAGGTCACGGGCACGAGGACCCCAGGTCTATGTGACCCTGCGGTGATGCTGCATGTGATACGGTGGAAGAAGCAGACCTCCCCCCCCCTCTGGAAGCTCCTGGGGGCCAAACATGTCCCGGCGGGCATCTCAGGAATTGGCGGGGGCCCCTGCAGGAGAGTGGTTTTCGGGGGTCTGGGGCCCCTGTCCTTGGATGGGAACAGGGCTGATACTATTGGGCTTTTCCTCCCTGCATCCTCCTGTCTGCCCCACAAGGTGCCTGGGCTCGGGGGCCGCCAACAATCCTGCCTGCGCTGACACTGGGGCTCAGCGGGGGTGCACAGTCATGGTGGCCACCAGGGCTATCCCCAGCCCTTCTCCTCACCCTTCTCCCTCTCCAAACCCTTCTCCCTCCTTGCACAAGAGGCTGAACAACGCCAGATGCACAACACTGCAGCTTCTTTTGGAGCCGTGACTTCCTGGAAGCATCCTCCACTTCTGGTGGGTGGGAGGGGAGAAGCCTCTGGGGAGCTCCTGGTGAGTTACTGTCGTCCCCAGGAGAGAGAGACAGAAATTGTGTGGCAGAGGTCCTCTCGCTTAGTTCTGCTCTGCATGATGCTGCCTTTGAAGACTAGATGGCTGGAGCTGTGGCAGCCCTGTCTTGGCACCATGAAAAAAGCCCTAGACCATCCCAGAGAGGCCCATCCAGAGCTCTGAGATCACGAGTCACCAAACCAGCCCTGGAACTAAGGGCTTCCTTTTGCGTTGGACAAACAGTTGCCTCCTTTAGCCGGCCATTCTGTGGTCTAAAATCAAATGCTGGGGTTTGAGCCATTACACAGACTCTTCCTTGTGCTGCTGTCTGACCTTCTAATCAGTTTGGGAGACTCCTCTGAGCTACCACTTCTGCAGGCTTGAAGCCATCCCTCCTCCACAGTGTCCAGGGGTGCCATTGGAAAACCATCGACCTTTGCTCAGAGTTCCCAGAAGGACCCCAATTCTCTGTCATTCTGAACACATGGCTTAGAATATCTGGGGCCATGGCCTATGTGTCGACATCCTCAAGATCCTTCCAGAAGCCAGTGTGCAGAGAGCCATCCCTGGGGGGGAGGGGGAGGGCCAGATGAGCACGGGTGGAGGGTCCGCCTTCCTGCTCGCGGCGATGCGGGGGAGGGGGGGACGCGCACGGTGACTCAGGCCGAAGCCAGCTTCTCAGACTAATTACCGTGTGTGTCCATAAATGTCAAGGTTCTTTAAAAATCTCAGTCCAAGGGCGTATGTCAAAGACGGATTACTTGACATTCTGAACATGCTTGTCCACGCGGGAGGGCTGTGGGAACGTCTCTCAGAGGCTCTTAATCAGGGCAGGCATTTAGGCAGTGAAAGTGAGGGCCCGCGGGGATGCAGGCCTCGGCCGTTGGACGGGGTGGCATCCGAGCGCACCGACCCCTGAGTTAAAACACCCGCAGGGCACCTGGCCGGCCTCCCTGAGTGGGATTATTCTGTGCGGTTCCCTGCAGGACCCCTCAGCTCTCAGCGTCTAGTCTCCTCTTTCTTCTGGGCCCCAAGGGCTCCTCAGAGACGCACCAGGTCCCCAGCCTGCTCAGCAGCTGAAGCGCGGGGGGGGGGGTTGCCTGCATGGGGGCTGGGGACGCTCCCCGTTCGGCCAGGAGGCTGCCCCGCAAACCCTTCCTGGGTGGCGCCCTCAGCCTCACCTGGGCCTGGACACGGAGACCAGAGCCCCCGGTTTCTCGGTCCCCAAGGAGTCAGCTCCAGTCCTGCACCAGGAGCCACGCGGGGACGCGGCCTGGCCCGGGGGCAGCAGGAACAAGGGCCTCGGCGTCCCAAGCCCTCAGGGGACACCCGTTTCAGGGCATTGTGCTCTGTGTTTTAGGGGCCCCGGGCCAGCGCCGCGTGTCGGCTTGCTGGGGTGGGCCGCTGCTGCTCGCCCACTTCCCAGTTCCCCACATCCTAATGCTCGCATCTCCGCCCCGTTGGCTCTGTCCTTGGGATTGGGGTCCCCGTCCCCACCCCCCCCTCTAGTCATCCCTGTAGGGTCCTCATTTGGGGACGAGAGGAAGGAGTAAGGTAGTCACGTGTGCACACCTGACTTAACCTCACTTCTGGGTTACGTTGAGGGAGCTCACGGTAACAGGGGCTTTTCTCCCCAAATCTGGGCTCGACAGCCGCTCAAAGGGCAGCACCGGGAGCAGTTGGGGCCTCATCTCCAGAAACAGGACGTCTAGGTCAGAGCCTCCCTCCCCCCGCCCTGGCTGTGGGACGCTGGGTGCGTTTCTGACCCTCTCTGTGCCTGCGTGTCTCAGCTCTAAGAGGCAGGATGACGGATCTCTCTGAGAATTAGAGCGTGAAGGCGGGACCCGGACACACGAGCCTCCTACTGTCCTTGCCCGCGGTTCGAAAGGTGCCTCTCCCTTGTCCATGAGCAGCAGCAAGCAGGTGGCAGACGTCTCGGAAGACCCAGCTGCCTTTCTAGTTTCCCCTCCTTTTTCCCTGCTTTTCTCAGCCACGGAGCCCTGCCCTCCAGCCACAGGAGATAGGGGTGCGGGCATCCTTATGTTTGTGGGCTGGTCTCCCTGCGGCGCTGTCCCGCTCTGACATCCAATGTGCATCCTGGCCTGGGGAACTCCACCCCGCGGACCTGGACCACCCCTGGGGATGGACGAGCAGACGGACCAGGTGAGCAGCCCCTTCCCAGCTGCTCCTGAGGAAGAGGACAGGAGCCCCTGACATCAGACTAAAGGGCCACGAGCATCTCCTTTCTTTTAGAGATAGGTCAGCTGCTCTGCTCCCCATGTGGGCATTTCGGGGAGTGACATCACTCCTGTCCCTGCTGGCTTGTCTGAAACCCCACCGGGGAGTGACCAGGGAGGGCCCCTCAGCGGCTCCAAGGAAGAAGCCTTCCCGGGACTTTTGAGAGGCTCTGGGATTCTCCCCGAGGCGAGTCTGCTGCTGGGACCTGGGGTCGGAAGCTCGGATGTTTGCTGAAATTCGAGCCAACTGGTTACAGTTCAGAAAGTGTTCTGGGGAGACAGGACGGATCGCTCTCTCACACCCTCGGTGCAGCCTCCCCGAGTCCTCTCTCCCTCCACCGCTTCTGTCCCTGTTACTCGAGTCCGGACGGTCGCCTCCTCTTTCTGGGACGCGCCCTCTGACTGTGTTCAGCTGCGGCTGCGGCCGTGAACCAGGCAAGGTCCCGCCTGCAGGAGCTCGGTGCGTGCAGGGCTGGGAGCGCAGAGGACGGCCCTCCTGCAGGGAAGCCGGGTGGAGATGGGTGTAACGGGTGCAAACGGGCAGCCGGAGGTGTGACCCCCAAGAGGAAGCCAGGACGTCCATTGGGGGGGGTCAGGGACCCCACTCTGTGGGGTGAGGCAGGAGGAGAGGGGGTGCCCGCCCAGGAGGAGCAGGGAACTCGGGGGGGGGGAAGGTGAGGTGATGGGGGAAACGCGGCTGCGGTGCCCACGGGTGGGTCCCAGGATGACGGGACGGGGATGGAGGGAAGCCCTGCTGGAGGGGTGGGTCCCAACGACAGGCAGCCCCGGGGCAGCTCAGAGCCTCGTGGGTAGCAAGGCCACGCCTGTGCGGGATGACACTAGCGACCGAGGCTCACGGCTGTCTGTCCGTCCCGTGTGAAGCTGGACACCGAGGTGGCAAAGCAGACACGTCCAGTGGGCCACTAGCTCATGGCTGCTTGGCACGTTCCCTAGAGACCCAGCGGAGCCCGGAGGAAACAAGACCCGGGGGGCCTCCCACATTCATGCTCTTGGGCTCCTTCTGTGTCCGGGACCAACACTGTGGCCCTGAAATGTGCGTCTGAACTTGACGTCCTACTAAACAATCAGTGGGCGTCTCCACAGGCCTGATCTCTTCTGCAGTCGGGGTCCAGCAGCACCCTCCTGTCCCCTCCTGTCTCCTCCGGTCCCTGGACACTGTGTCACTGTGGGAAAATAACCCAGTCCCCCTTCACTGTCAGGCGCAGGGTCGTCAGAATAAGGCCGTCGGCCCAGGATGCCCAAGTCCTAACCCCAGGAGCAGCCAGTGTGCTCTTAGGAGGCCAGAGGGGGTCCGCAGGTGTGAGTAATCGAGGGAGCGGCCATGGAGTGTTCTGGATGACGCAGGTGCAGCCACTGTAATCACTAGCGTCCTCAGAAGAGGGAGGGGGGCCGCTCGGGTCTAGGAGGAGCTGTGGGCCAGTGCTGGGAAGCCGGGAAGCTGGGAGTCTGGGCGCCTCTAGCAGCCGGAGGAGGTCGGGAAACAGCCTCTCCCGGGAAGCCAGAGGGACGCGGGCGTTGATTTTAACCTCCAAGACTTTCAACTTCCTGAATTTCAGAGCCTTAAGGTAAAAACTTGGGTTATTTGAAGCCGGGAAGTCCGGGGAGCTCCCAGCAGCCCCAGTGCCCTTGCTCGGGGACCGGGGTGGGCAGAGTCACCCCCGGGAGCTAAGGGCCCGCTCCTCCCGGAGAAGGAGCCGTTTGTCCCATGTCAGGCCGCCGCTCCCCCAGTGCTGGAGAGATGACAGTTCCGCTTCAGAGCTTCTAGAAAATGTGACTCGGGAAGGAGAGCCTGATGCTGCCCTGACCCCTACATGGTGCCCACGCCGCTGTCCTGGCTGGGAGGACTTCGGCTGTGACGAGGGGACTTGCATCTGGGGTCCAGAGGCGGGAGAGGGAGGAGGCCCCGCGGGCAGGTGAGGGGCTGGCTGGAGGGGAGGCCCTGCCCGAAGGGACCCGCGACATGTCCCGGGGGTTGTTCTGCTGCTTCGTCTGCACGTCTCTGCTGCGTGGCCTGGAGCCCCCAACGCCCACGGAGCTCCGTGTTTTGGAGAAGCTGCGGTTCTGGGGAGAACTGTGGATTTCCACTGGCCTGGCAGCCGGGGCAGAGAGGCTGGGGTGGGTCCTGAACGGGCTCTGGGGGTGGAATGCCTCATGTCCGCCATGAGGGTGACCCGGGCGTGTCCCCTAAACTGGGGCACAGACCCTTCTCCCCCGAGGGGAGTGGTCCGACCTGCCTGTCAGCGTCTCCGGGCTGGCCGGGGGCTCCCGTGACGGGGAAAGTGCTGGGCGGGTGCGGGGTCGAGTGAGGGCTGAGCAGGTTGGCTCAAGCCTGTCTGGGGCACCCGCTGGCCTCTGTGGGACTTGGGGCTCGATTCCCGAGGGTTCCTCTGGGTTCCCACCTGTGACGTTGGGCCAACAACCGTGTGCAGCAGCTGGGGGCGTGGGTGCTGACTGAGCGCGGGCAGAGCGGCGAGAGGGCGCGGGGCAGGGCCTGGGGGACGCTGCAGGAGGTCCCCGTCGTGTTAGCAGCACCGTCTGCAGACTTGGGGTTGGGGGAGCTGCTGTCGGGTTCCCTGAATGCTGACAGCTCTTACGTGTCCCAGAGACACTCCTGAGGGAGAGGGAGATGCGAACTGGGTAGTGGGTGACGCTGGATCCCAGCTGGACCCGTGTGGTGCCCTCGTGTCCTCCTGTGGGACTCGGGGCAAGTTACTCGAATTCTCTGTGCCTCCACGTTCTGGGAAATGGGGACCCGAGGAGTCACTGCAGCTGCCGCCGTGAAGACGACCCCAGGGGCTCTCAGAAAGCCCCCACATACGAGGGGAATAACGTGGTCCTCCTTCGTGGGCGAAGCCCCGAGACGCCGTGTGTGGGCTCCAAAGCCAGACAGTCTGGCTTCCCATCCCTGCCCTAAACCAGGCTTGCTGTGTGGACCCAGGCGAGCGGCTGCCGTTCTGTGTCTCGCCTCTGCATCCGCAGAAGGAAGGACGGCCGTCCTGTCTCCCTGTAGTCCTCCGTTCCTCCTTCATGACCTGCCCCACGCTTGGGGGCTCAGACAGCCCTGTTGTCGCCAGTTCTGGGGGTGGGAGTCTTGGTGAGTGCGTGGCAGCAGGTCTGTGCAGCAGGTCCCAGGGGGGCAGGGATCACGGTGGCGGCTGCTGGATGTCCCCCTACTGGGGACGGAGGATGAACTGGCCTCAGAGGACACGGCTCTCATCCTGCACTTGCAGACCTGAGCCCTGTCCCCCCACTAGTGTCAGCCTGGGGCTCCCTCTGCTTCCAGAGGCCCCTGAAATTAGCTGGCTGGCAGCCGCCTTGGACGCGGGCCCTGGGAGGGGCGGTCCCTCTGATGTCTAATCTGTGGGTCTCCTGGTAACTACGAATTCTTCAGAAGTTATCCCCTGAACCCCACACTCAGGGTCTCCTAGGACATAGCTGTGCAGCCATGCCCAGCTTAGTGCTGGAACATTCTTTCTATAATGACCCTGGAGCCCCCTGACGGGACTCCAGGGCTCACCTGTGTCACCTTGTGGCTTATGTTCCTTACTGAGGAAGGACTTCATGGGCAAGTCCCTTCCCAGTGGTCTAGGAGTCCTGGAATAATCAGGTGATGGGAGGGGGTCCGTATTGGGCCTCACCTGCCCCATAGGCCTGGGACCCTAACCCAGCTGGCGCATGGAGGACACGCAGAACCGGTGCCGTGCAGACTGCCCTGGTGCTGGTGGGCAATGTGCTGGGGAGAGGAGCCCCGGAGCCCTACATGGCGCTGAGCAGTGGACACCCCCTCATCTCTAACAGCCCAACCAGGTGGGGTTCCTAGAGCTCATCCTACATCCTACAGAGCTCATCCACCCCGAGACCCACATGTCCATGAGGCAAACTTCACCTGCTTTGTCTTTGGCCTAATGCCCTCTAATTAGGACCCATCACGGGAGCCTGTTTGCAGAGCACGAGCCCTCCCTGTCCTCAGCGGCTTGCACCTGCTGTGTGACTTCCTACAGCCCTTATGGGTGGGTAGCACGCGGGGGTTAGGTTACCTGTGTCTGTGGCTCTCCCTCCAGAACAAGGGCTGGCAAACGGGCAGCCACACTCCACAGACCATTATTTTTCAAGCTTCCTAAAGAACGTCCCTGTACTTTTAAACAGGATTGAGACACAGCTACAGGTGTGACTTGCTCAAAGCCTCAAGTATTTACGGTACGACCCCCGAGAGCGAGAACTCGCTCTGTGGAAGAACACGGGCTGCGTGAGAGCAGACCAGTGTCCTCTCTCCTCCCAGAACTCTGAGTATATGGTCCCTGAGTGTGGAGGGATGCTGGGCACGGGCAGGCCTGGGTCTTGGGCACAGAAAACACCGGGGTAAGGAAGGAGCATCATGCATTCATTTCACTGTGCCCGTGGTCCTCAAATGTGCATGGGGATACATGGAGAGCTGCAGAGCACGGGACCAACGTTCCTCCTGCTCCGGGAGCCGGGTCCTGTCCCCCATCTCGGGACTCATGACAAGCTACGCCTGCCCCATTCTGACCCCCTGCCTGGTCCTGTGATTGGCAGAATAATGGGAGGGCCACACCCTAATCCTTTGAACCTGGGACCTTGGCAGTCAGGGTTTAAGGTCAAGATGAGGTGGCCCTTCAAACAGGGAGAGGATCTGGGTCTCCAGGTGAGCCCTGGTTCTCACGTGAACCCTTGAAAGCAGACAGCAGGCGCTGGTTGCAGGAGAGACAGGTCAGAGCTGGAAAGATGGAGCAGGAGGCACACTTGGAGACCTGAGGCAGGATGGGGACCCAGTCCCCTGAGGCTGGGGGGCACGGGGGCTCCATGCACAACTGGAACTGCAACATGGGCAGTTCTGGTTGCAAAGGAGGCCCCTGGCAGGCAGCAGCTTTCACTTCTGGGACCATAAACAGCTGAACTTGGTCAACACCCTCCACCAGCGTGGACCTGGTGGACCCCCAGAGCCTGCAGGAAGGAACATAGCCCAGCGGAGGGGGCCTTCCTGAGAGACCGGGACCCCCGCCGAAACCCCTAGACTTCTGGTTAAGGAATAGAGGTAGGACGTGGGTACTCCCCTGAGCATTGAGGTGTCAGAGATAGAAATCCTACAGCCTAGAGAACCTAGAGATAAGGGGGGAGAGATCGCTGCTGCACTGCCTCTCCTGGAACAGATGGGGCTGGGTGAGGCTGTGGGGGGGGCCGCGGGGCTGGACAGGGGTGGAGGGAATGTTGGGCAGAGTGGTCACCGTGGAGCTTGGCCAGGGGTGGTGCTGGGGACGCAGCAGCCGGTGAGGTCATGCTGGGGGCTGATGGTGATGGTGGGGACGGTGGGGCTGGGGCCTCTTTCCCTCCTCTGTACCAAACGGTGCCTGCAGGCCGGGAACTCCTTCCATGGCCGGAGAACAGAGCAGGAGTGCTCGTCTCTGAGGGTCAGGGCTTCTGGGGTGAGGGAGGAAGGGGCGTGAGCAAGCTGACCTGGGGGACTTTTTGAGGAGGAGCCTTCTCTGAATCAGTGCCACCTGTTTCCTTTCCGTAAATGGGCGCAGTGGGGCCCAGCAGGGTGTAGTAGTTGTGTGACTAGGATTATATGGGGGGTAGTACAGCATCAGCATGGAAGCCATCAAAAACTGGGTCATGGGGGCTGGTTGGGAGCTTGTGGCTTCTGGCATGAGCCTTAGTTTCCGGTGGCCAGTAGCACCTGGAAGCAGAGCTGGAGAACAGGGCTCCGGCGGACGCGGTCCCAGTGCAGTTCGGGGCAGAGACGCCCGGGCACCACAGCAGCAGAACCAATGGGGGTGCGTGGACAGGTGCATCTTGGAGGCTGATGACAAGGCACCGGCTCATGTGATTGTGGAGGCTGAGGGGTCCCAGGCTCTACATCCTGCCCAGGGAGACCCCGGGGAGCTAGAGCAGCTCCAAGCCTGGAGAGCTGGGGAGCAAGGGTGTCGGTTCCACTCTGTGTTCGAAAGTCTGACCCTGCGGGCAGGATGAGGTCAGTGTCCCGGCTCAGCCAGGCAGAGGCTCTTTCCATCCCGTACCTCCTTGTTCTGTCCAGCCTCTGGCCCTACGAAAGGATGCCCACCCACCGCGGGGAGGGCATCTGCTTACTGGGCTCTCCAGTGCAAGTCTGAATTTCTTCCACAGACACACCCGGAGTTAAAGTCTAACTTGTTAGCGGCCGCCCAGCGGTCCAGCCAAGTTGGCACAGAACACTGGCCATCCCGGGCTGTGTGTCAGGGACACCTGCCATGCCTTCCTCTCTGGTCCCCCAGGAGCCCTCCTGAGCAGACTGTGTTCCTTCCCCAGGACGCCTCCCCATCGTATGAACGATGCCCAGAGTCTGTCCACACTGGTCTCCTGGGTGTCACAGAGCCGTCCTGATTGAGTTCTCAGCGCCATGCCTGGCAGGGAGCAGTGGAGGGACTTAGTCTCTGGAGGGGCTCGTGATCTCAGAGCAGAGGAGGAAGACAGGCTGCTGCTGGCTTAAACCCCCGCCCCCAGCCCAGGTTCCCAGGAGGAGTTCCAGACTTGGCCTGACCTTCATGATGCTGCTGATGGCTGGGCTCTTCCCCCCATGTTAATGCACCTGTTCCCCCAGGGTAGAGCTGGCATTTGCTGGGTGTGCGATGCCCTCCCGCCGTTCCTCTCCCGGGGTGATGGCACAGATGTACCCGGTTCTGAGTCTACAGAGGTGAGCTGCTTACAAGCCAATTTCCCTGGGCTTTGTTGAAGGTACAAACCAATCAGCCTTCTCTTCCGTGAGTGTTAACTTTCTGAAAGACCAGTTCCCCTCACCTGACCCATGACAGAGACTAGACCCCTCCGGCTGCTCCTCACCTGTCCCCATGTGGGGCTGCACAAGAGGTTCGGGGAGACCAGAGAAGCAGGTCCGAATGCAGGGGTTCCTCGGTCTCTCCCACGGTGGGACAGAGCTGACGGTCCCTCACGTGGCAGGAACTGACTTCTAGAACACGAGGTCCTCCGCGGAGCTGAGCTCTGGTGTCTGCCCTCTCCTCCGTCAGAGGCACTGAAGGTGAAATCAGAAGAGCCCCGCCCCCGCCCCGCCAGGCTCTAGGTTTGGGGTCCTGGGAGACCACGTAGACCAATGTCTGTCTTAGGGGAATTCTGCGGCTTCCTGAACCCTCCCCTCCCCCACACCTATGCCTGAAATGACTGCAGGTTCAGTGGTGTGACAGCTGGGCCTCCCTCCCTGCCCTTGGTGGGGACGGGGGCATTCTGCAGACTTGGACGCTCTAATCAACCAGCTTCATTTTTCCCTGGGCAAGAAACCACGAACAACCCCGTCAGGTTGGGAATAAGCATGGAAAATGCCCTTTTCACCCTCCCCTGGCTCAGACTGGGGGTAAGAAGCCGCTGTGAGGGGAGCCCCAGCCGCGGCACTCACTGGGCAGGAATGTCCAGTTCCCCGTTTCTGGCCCTTCAGCGCTGCCCCGGGAGAAAGCCAGGAGCAGGGCAGTGTGCTGAGGCTCCCCCAGGACGCCTGCTGTTTCTGTGCAGGAATGAGGCTGATCTCCATGGGAGGCTAGATTCTTAGGGGTGTGGTTGACACAATGTTACGTTAGGGCGGCTGCGTGGTTGTATACACTGTGCATGTTCGTCACAAGCAGTGTGGGCTCCCGGTTCCACACCTTCCTGGTGTTGCCTGTGTTCTGGGACTCAGAGCTGGAGTTTGGACCTCTTGGTCCTGGTCCCCTAACACATGTACCCCTCTCCCCTCCGGCAGCCACTGGTTCTCTGTATTGCATTTTAACCCCACTAGAGTTAACATAAAGTGGTGTTTCAGCTGAACAGTATTGTGACTCGACGGTTCAATACATGACTCAGTGCTCCTCATGACCGGTGTCTCTCAGTCCATCCACCTGTTTCCCTCTCCACCCCCTCCAGTAACCATGGGTTCTCTACCGTTGACAGTCTCTTTCCTGGTTTCTTTGTCCTTTGCTTGTGTTCTTAAATTCCACCTATGTGTGAAATCATCAGGTAATTATCTGACTTATTTTTCTTAGCATTGTAACTCTAGGTCCATCTATGTTGCAAATGGCAAGATATTTTTTTTCTTTTTTTTTTTTTAATTATGCCTGGGTAATATTCTGTTGTATGTGTATTTGCCTCTAATGCATTCCTCAGTCAGTGGACCCGTGGGCTTCCCTAATGTGACTATTGTAAACATCGGGATGTGTGCATTCCTTTACGCAGTGGGGCAGAGAGCCTGAACAGGCTTGGGGGGGTGTGTGTAAAATGCCAGCAGTGTGATTACAGATCATAGGGTAGATCTATTTTTTGAGGAACCTCGTAAGGTTTGCCACCATGGCTGTGCCAGTTTGCATTCCCACCCACAGTGCAAAAGTTTTCCCCTTTCTCCACATCTCACCAACACCTGTTTCTCTTGTAGATTTTAGCCATTCTGACAAGTATAAGGCGATAATATCATTGTGGTTTTGAAGTGTTTCCCTGATGAGTGATGTTGAGCATTTGTAGGTCTTTGGAGAAATGTTAGTTCACGTCTTCTGCCTATTTTTAATTGGGTTACTTGGGTTTTGGTGTTGAGTGTATCAATCCATGTATATTTTGGACATGTCATTTGCAAGTACTTCTCTAATTCAGTAGGGTTTTTTTTTTTTTTAAGTTGTTTCCTTTGCTGTGGGGAAGCTTTTTATTTTGATGGAGTCCTGGTAGTTTTTTTTTTTTCCTTAATTTTTTATTTTTTATAAACATATATTTTTATCCCCAGGGGTACAGGTCTGTGAATCACCAGGTTTACACACTTCACAGCACTCACCAAAGCACATACCCTCCCCAATGTCCATAATCCCACCCCCTTCTCCCAAACCCCCTCCCCCCGGCAAACCTCAGTTTGTTTTGTGAGATTAAGAGTCACTTATGGTTTGTCTCCCTCCCAGTCCCATCTTGTTTCATTTATTCTTCTTCTACCCACTTAAGCCCCCATGTTGCATCACCACTTCCTCATATCAGGGAGATCATATGATAGTTGTCTTTCTCTGCTTGACTTATTTCGCTAAGCATGATATGCTCTAGTTCCATCCATGTTGTTGCAAATGGCAAGATTTCATTTCTTTTGATGGCTGCATAGTATTCCATTGTGTATATATACCACATCTTCTTGATCCATTCATCTGTTGATGGACATCTAGGTTCTTTCCATAGTTTGGCTATTGTGGACATTGCTGCTATAAACATTCGGGTGCATGTGCCCCTTTGGATCACTACATTTGTATCTTTAGGGTAAATACCCAGTAGTGCGATTGCTGGGTCATAGGGCAGTTCTATTTTCAACATTTTGAGGAACCTCCATGCTGTTTTCCAGAGTGGCTGCACCAGCTTGCATTCCCACCAACAGTGTAGGAGGGTTCCCCTTTCTCAGATCCTCGCCAACATCTGTCATTTCCTGACTTGTTGATTTTAGCCATTCTGACTGGTGTGAGGTGATATCTCATTGTGGTTTTGATTTGTATTTCCCTGATGCCGAGTGATATGGAGCACTTTTTCATGTGTCTGTTCGCCATCTGGATGTCTTCTTTGCAGAAATGTCTGTTCATGTCCTCTGCCCATTTCTTGATTGGATTATTTGTTCTTTGGGTGTTGAGTTTGCTAAGTTCTTTATAGATTCTGGACACTAGTCCTTTATCTGATATGTCGTTTGCAAATATCTTCTCCCATTCTGTCAGTTGTCTTTTGATTTTGTTAACTGTTTCCTTTGCTGTGCAAAAGCTTTTGATCTTGATGAAATCCCAATAGTTCATTTTTTTTCCCTTGCTTCCCTTGCCTTTTGCGTTGTTCCTAGGAAGATGTTGCTGCGGCAGAGGTCGAAGAGGTTGCTGCCTGTGTTCTCCTCAAGGATTTTGATGGATTCCTTTCGTACATTGAGGTCCTTCATCCATTTTGAGTCCATTTTTGTGTGTGGTGTAAGGAAATGGTCCAATTTCATTTTTCTGCATGTGGCTGTCCAATTTTCCCAGCACCATTTATTGAAGAGGCTGTCTTTTTTCCATTGGACATTCTTTCCTGCTTTGTCGAAGATTAGTTGAACATAGATTTGAGGGTCTATTTCAGGGCTCTCTATTCTGTTCCATTGATCTATGTGTCTGTTTTTGTGCCAGTACCATGCTGTCTTGATGATGACAGCTTTGTAATAGAGCTTGAAGTCCGGAATTGTGATGCTGCCAACGTTGGCTTTCTTTTTCAATATCCCTTTGGCTATTCGAGGTCTTTTCTGGTTCCATATAAATTTTAGCATTATTTGTTCCATTTCTTTGAAAAAGATGGATGGTACTTTGATAGGAATTGCATTAAATGTGTAGATTGCTTTAGGTAGCATAGACATTTTCACAATATTTATTCTTCCAATCCAGGAGCATGGAACATTTTTCCATTTCTTTGTGTCTTCCTCAATTTCTTTCATGAGTACTTTATAGTTTTCTGAGTATAGATTCTGTGTCTCTTTGGTTAGGTTTATTCCTAGGTATCTTATGGTTTTGGATGCAATTGTAAATGGGATTGACTCCTTAATATCTCTTTCTTCTGTCTTGCTGTTGGTGTAGAGAAATGCAACTGATTTCTGTGCATTGATTTTATATCCTGACACTTTACTGAATTCCTGTATAAGTTCTAGCAGTTTTGGAGTGGAGTCTTTTGGGTTTTCCACATATAGTATCATATCATCTGCGAAGAGTGATAATTTGACTTCTTCTTTGCTGATTTGGATGCCTTTAATTTCCTTTTGTTGTCTGATTGCTGAGGCTAGGACCTCTAGTACGATGTTGAATAGCAGTGGTGATAATGGACATCCCTGCCATGTTCCTGACCTTAGCAGAAAAGCTTTCAGTTTTTCTCCATTGAGAATGATATTTGCGGTGGGTTTTTCATAGATGGCTTTGATGATATTGAGGTATGTGCCCTCTATCCCTACACTTTGAAGAGTTTTGATCAGGAAGGGATGTTGTACTTTGTCAAATGCTTTTTCAGCATCTATTGAGAGTATCATATGGTTCTTGTTCTTTCTTTATTGATGTGTTGTATCACATTGACTGATTTGCGGATGTTGAACCAACCTTGCAGCCCTGGAATAAAATCCCACTTGGTCGTGGTGAATAATCTTTTTAATGTACTGTTGAATCCTATTGGCTAGTATTTTGTTGAGTATTTTCGCATCTGTGTTCATCAAGGATATCGGTCTATAGCTCTCTTTTTTGGTGGGATCCTTGTCTGGTTTTGGGATCAAGGTGATGCTGGCCTCATAAAATGAGTTTGGAAGTTTTCCTTCCATTTCTATTTTTTGGAACAGTTTCAGGAGAATAGGAATTAGTTCTTCTTTAAATGTTTGGTAGAATTCCCCCGGGAAGCCATCTGGCCCTGGGCTTTTGTTTGTTTGGAGATTTTTAATGACTGTTTCAATCTCCTTACTGGTTATGGGTCTGTTCAGGCTTTCTATTTCTTCCTGGTTCAGTTGTGGTAGTTTATATGTTTCTAGGAATGCATCCATTTCTTCCAGATTGTCAAATTTATTGCCGTAGAGTTGCTCATAGTATGTTCTTATAATAGTTTGTATTTCTTTGGTGTTAGTTGTGATCTCTCCTCTTTCGTTCATGATTTTATTTATTTGGGTCCTTTCTCTTTGATAAGTCTGGCCAGGGGTTTATCAATTTTATTAATTCTTTCAAAGAACCAGCTCCTAGTTTCATTGATTTGTTCTATTGTTTTTTTGGTTTTTATTTCATTGATTTCTGCTCTGATCTTTATGATTTCTCTTCTCCTGCTGGGCTTAGGGTTTCTTTCTTGTTCTTTCTCCAGCTCCTTTAGGTGTAGGGTTAGGTTGTGTACCTGAGACCTTTCTTGTTTCTTGAGAAAGGCTTGTACCGCTATATATTTTCCTCTCAGGACTGCCTTTGTTGTGTCCCACAGATTTTGAACCGTTGTATTTTCATTATCATTTGTTTCCATGATTTTTTTCAATTCTTCTTTAATTTCCCGGTTGACCCATTCATTCTTTAGAAGGATACTGTTTAGTCTCCATGTATTTGGGTTCTTTCCAAACTTCCTTTTGTGGTTGAGTTCTAGCTTTAGAGCATTGTGGTCTGAAAATATGCAGGGAATGATCCCAATCTTTTGATACCGGTTGAGTCCTGATTTAGGACCGAGGATGTGATCTATTCTGGAGAATGTTCCATGTGCACTAGAGAAGAATGTGTATTCTGTTGCTTTGGGATGAAATATTCTGAATATATCTGTGATGTCCATCTGGTCCAGTGTGTCGTTTAAGGCCTTTATTTCCTTGCTGATCTTTTGCTTGGATGACCTGTCCATTTCAGTGAGGGGAGTGTTAAAGTCCCCTACTATTATTATATTATTGTTGATGTGTTTCTTTGATTTTGTTATTAATTGGTTTATATAGTTGGCTGCTCCCACATTGGGGGCATAGATATTTAAAATTGTTAAATCTTCTTGTTGGACAGACCCTTTGAGTATGATATAGTGTCCTTCCTCATCTCTTATTATAGTCTTTGGCTTAAAATCTAATTGATCTGATATAAGGATTGCCACTCCTGCTTTCTTCTGATGTCCATTAGCATGGTAAATTCTTTTCCACCCCCTCACTTTAAAATCTGGAGGTGTCTTCGGGCTTTAAAATGAGTTTCTTGGAGGCAACATATAGATGGGTTTTGTTTTTTTTATCCATTCTGATACCCTGTGTCTTTTGACAGGGGCATTTAGCCCATTCACATTCAGGGTAACTATTGAGAGATATGAATTTAGTGCCATTGTATTGCCTGTAAGGTGACTGTTACTGTATATGGTCTCTGTTCCTTTCTGATCTACCACTTGTAGGCTCTCTCTTTGCTTAGAGGACCCCTTTCAATATTTCCTGTAGAGCTGGTTTGGTATTTGCAAATTCTTTCAGTTGTTGTTTGTCCTGGAAGCTTTTAATCTCTCCTTCTATTTTCAATGATAGCCTAGCTGGATATAGTATTCTTGGCTGCATGTTTTTCTCGTTTAGTGCTCTGAAAATATCATGCCAGCTCTTTCTGGCCTGCCAGGTCTCTGTGGATAAGTCAGCTGCCAATCTAATATTTTTACCATTGTATGTTACAGACTTCTTTTCCCGGGCTGATTTCAGGATTTTCTCTTTGTCACTGAGACTTGTAAATTTTACTATTAGGTGACGGGGTGTGGGCCTATTCTTATTGATTTTGAGGGGCGTTCTCTGAACCTCCTGAATTTTGATGCTCGTTCCCTTTGCCATATTGGGGAAATTCTCCCCAATAATTCTCTCCAGTATACCTTCTGCTCCCCTCTCACTTTCTTCTTCTTCTGGAATCCCAATTATTCTAATGTTGTTTCGTCTTATGGTGTCACTTATCTCTCGAATTCTCCCCTCGTGGTCCAGTAGCTGTTTGTCCCTCTTTTGCTCAGCTTCTTTATTCTCTGTCATTTGGTCTTCTATATCACTAATTCTTTCTTCTGCCTCATTTATCCTAGCAGTTAGAGCCTCCATTTTTGATTGCACCTCATCATTAATAGCTTTTTTGATTTCAACTTGGTTAGATTTTAGTTCTTTTATTTCTCCAGAAAGGGCTTTTATATCTCTCGAGAGGGTTTCTCTAATATCTTCCATGCCTTTTTCGAGCCCGGCTAGATCCTTGAGAATTGTCATTCTGAACTCTAGATCTGACATATTACCAATGTCTGTATTGATTAGGTCCCTAGCCTTCGGTACTGCCTCTTGTTCTTTTTTTTGTGTTGAATTTTTACATCTTGTCATTTTGTCCAGATAAGAGTAAATGAAGGGGCAAGTAAAATACTAAAAGGGTGGTAACAACCCCAGGAAAATATGCTTTAACCAAATTAGAAGAGATCCAAAATCGTGAGTGGGGAGAAAGGGGATAAAAAGAGGTTCAAAAAGGAAGAAAGAAAAAAAAAAAGAAAAGAATTTTTAAAAAAAGAAAACACCTAAGAAAAATGTAAAAAAGAAAAAATATATATGTTAGATAAATTAGTAAAAAATCGTTAAAAAAGAAAAAGGTAACAGTTAAAAAAAAATTTTACCCGAAGGCGAGAAAAAAAAAAAATGAAAAAGAAAAAATTAAATTAACTGCAAGACTAAAAAAAATCACAGGAAAAAAGCCATGAGTTCCGTGCTTGGCTTTCTCCTCCTCTGGAATTCTGCTGCTCTCCTTGGTATTGAAACCGCACTCCTTGGTAGGTGAACCTGGTCTCGGCTGGATTTCTTGTTGATCTTCTGGGGGAGGGGCCTGTTGTAGTGATTCTCAAGTGTCTTTGCCCCAGGCGGAATTACACCGCCCTTACCCAGGGCCGGGGTGAGTAATCGCTCGGGTTTGCTTTCAGGAGCTTTTGTTCCCTGAGCGCTTTCCGTAGAGTTCCAGAGGACGGGAATACAAATGGCGGCCTCTTGGTCTCCGGCCCGGAGGAGCCGAGAGCCCAGGGCCCCACTCCTCAGTGCACCCTCAGAGAACAGCGCCCAGTTACTCCCGTCTGCCTGACCTCCGGACACGCTCCGAGCTCACCGAGCCTGCAACCGGTTCAAGGTCACCCCGAGCTGCGAGCTTACTGTCGGCTCTGTCTCTGTAGCCGGCTTTCCCGTTCCAATACCCGCAAGCTCTGCGACACTCAGACACCCCCGATCCTTCTGTGACCCCGCGTGGGCTTCGCCCCGGTTTAGCCTCTGGAGCGATGTCCCTCAGCGGAACAGACTTTTAAAAGTCCTGATTTTGTGCACGGTTGCTCCGCTGCTTGCCGGGAGCCGGCCCCTCCCCCCGGGGTCTATCTTCCCGTCGCTTTGGATTCACTTCTCCGCCGGTCCTACCTTTCAGAAAGTGGTTGTTTTTCTGTTTCCAGAATTGCTGTTCTTCTTCTCTTCGATCTGTCGATGGATTTTCAGGTGTTTGCAATCTTTAGATAAGCTATCTAGCTGATCTCCGGCTAGCTGAAGCAGTTTCAGCTTGCTATTTCTCCACCATCTTGACTCCTCCTCCTAGTCCTGGTAGTTTTTGTTACCTTTGCTTCAGGAGACGTATCTGGAAAGAAGTTGCTATGGCTGATGTCAGAGAAATTACTGCCTGTGCTCTCTTCTGGGATCTTTATGGTTTCAAGTCTCCCATTTAGGTCTTTAATCCGTTTTGAGATTATTTTTAGTATATGGTTAAGAAAGTTCTCCTGTTTTGTTCTTTTATGTGTAGCTGTCTAGCTTTTCCAGGATCATGTATCAAAGAGACCTTTCCCCATGGCACAGTTTTCCTCCTTTACCAGAGATTGACCATAAAATTGTGGGTTTGTGTCTGGGTTTTCTAATCCATTGATTTGTGTGTCTGTTTCTGGGACAGTGCCATACTTTTTGATTACTACAGCTTTGTAGTGTGACTTGAAATCTTGAAGTGTAATACCTCCATCTTTGTCTTCTTCAAGATTGTTTTGGGCATTCAAGTTCTTTTTTGATTCCATACAGGTCTTAGGATTGCTCCATGAAAAATGCTGTTGGTGTTTTGATAGGGGTTGTTTTACATCTGTAGATTGCTTTGGGTACTAGGGACATTTTAACAATATTCTAATTCACGAGCGTGGAATGAATGTCTCTCATTTACGTTACCATGAATTTCTTTCATCAGTGTTCTATAATTTCAAAATTCAGGTCTCTTACCTCCTTAGTTAATTCCTGGTTAATTGTTTTTGGAGCAATTGTAAATGGGATTGATTCCTTAATTTCTCTTCCTGTTTCATTATTCCCGTATAGAAATGCTTGGATCTCTGCATGTTGATTTTGTATCCTGCGGCCTTAGTAAAATAAATTCATTTATCAGTTCTAGTGGTTTTTGGTGGAGACTTTATGGTTTTCTGTACACAGCACATATCATCAGCAAATTGTGGAAGTTTTACTTCTTGCCAATTTGGATGCCCTTTATTCCTTGTCTAATTGCTGTGGCTAGGCCTTCCAGTAGTGTGTTGAATGGAACAAGTGATAGTAGACATCCTTGCCTTGGTGCCGGTTTAGAGGGAAAGCAGCCTTTCCCCCATTGAGTATGGTGTTTGTTCATATACAACCTTTATTATATTGAGGTAGGTTTCCTCTGTCCTGCTTCAAGGGCTTTTATTGTTAATGGATATTTTACTTTGTTGAATGATTTTCTTGATTCTATTTTAATGAGCCCATGGTTTTCATCCTTTCTTTTACTGATGGGATGCACTGCATGGATTCAGGAATATTGAACCATACATGCATCCTGGGAGTAAATCCTGTGATTGTGGATGATTTTTAATGTATTGTGGATTTGGTGTTCTACTATTCTGTTCAGGATTTTAGCATCTATGTTCATCAGGGATGTAGGCCTCTAGTTGTCTTCTTTCATGGTGTCTTTATCTGGTTTTGGGATCAGGGGTATGCTGGACACATAGGGTGAATTTGGGGTTTCCTTTCTCCATTTTTCAGAATAGTTTGAGAAGGATAGGTATTAATTCTTTAAATGTTGGGCAGAATTCACCTGTGAAGCCACCTGGTCCTGGACTTTTGCGAGTTTGGTTACTGATTCTGTTTTCACTGCTGGTAATTGATCTCAAATTTTTTCTCTCTTCACAATTCAATTTCGGATGGTTATGCCTCTAGGAATTGATCCATTTCTTCTAGGTTGTCCAATTTATTGGCATATGATTTTTCATAATACTAAAATCCTTGGGTCACCAGAATGGCCCAGTCGGTTGACGTCCAACTCTTAGTTTCTGGTCAGGTCATGAGCTCAGATCCAGGGATCGAGCCCCGTGCTGGGCTCTGGGCATGGAGTCGACCTGAGATTCTTTCTCTCTCCTTCTCCCCTGCTCATGCTCCTGCACTTTTTCTCAAAAAACATTTTAAAAAATTCTTCTGTGGGACATGTTATTTCTGATTGTTTTAAATTTTTATTTATTTACTTATTTAGTTTTTTAGTCTGGTTAGGTATTTATTAATTTTGTTGACCTTTTCAAAGAACTAGTTCCTGGTTTCACTGACCTATTTGTTCTCTATTTTATTTCTGCTCTAAAATTTTTTCCTTCTACTGGTTTGGAGTCTTGTTCTTTTTTTCTAGCTCCTTCTGGTGTAATGTTGGTGATTTACTTGAAATTTTTCTTGAGGTAGGCATGCATTGCTATAAACTTCTTCAAATAGCATTTTGCTGAATTCTGAAAGAGTTGGACCATTTTGTTTTTATTTTCATTTGTCTCCATGTATTTTAAAATTTCCTCTGATTTCTCGGTTGGCCCATTCATTGTTTAATAATATGTTATTTAACCTCCATGTATCTGGTCTTCCCAGATTTTTTTTTTTTTTCTTGCGGTTGATTTCCAGTTTCACTGTGTTGTGGTCAGAAAAGATGTGTATGGAATGACCTTGACCTTTGAATTTGTTGACTTGTTTTGTGGCTTATGTGATTTATTCTGGAGAAAGTTCTGTGTACACGTGAAAAGAGTGTGTATTCTGTTTGAGGATGGAATGTGGTGACTATGTCTGAGTCCATCCGGTTCAGTGTCATTCAAGGTCACTGTGTCCTTGTTGAATTTGATTTTAAGGGATTGGTCCATTGCTGTAAGTGGGGTGTTGAAGTCCCCAACTGTTGTATTCTCTAGTAGTTTTTGTTATTAAAGGCTTTAAGTTTCAGTGCTCCCATGTTGGTACATAAATATTTACAATTTTTAGGCTGTCCTCTTGATCGTCCCCTTAGTGATCATATAGTTCCTCCTTTCTCTTATTAGTCTTTTAAAAATTTAATTTAATTTTCAGTGTTCCAGAATTCATTGTTTATGCACCACACCCAGGGCAGTATGTGCCCTCCTGATACCCACCACTGGGCTCACCCAACCCTCTTGCCCCTTCCTCCAAAAGTCTCAGTTTGTTTCTCAGTGTCCACAGTCTCTCACGGTTTGTCTCCCCCTCTGATTTCCCCCAATTCCCTTCTCTCCCTATCCCCACATCCTTCATCATCTTCTTTATGCTCCACAAATAAGTGAAACCACATGATAATTGACTCTCTCTGCTTGACTTATTTCACTCAGCATAATCTCCTCCAGTCCTGTCCATGTTGCTACAAAAGTTGGGTATTCATCCTTTCTGATGGCTGTGTAATATTCCATTGTATGTATGGAACCACATCTCCTTTATCCGTTCATCTGTTGAAGTGCATCTTGATTCTTTCCACAGCTTGGCTACTGTGGCCATTGCTGCTATGAACATTGGGGTACCAATGGTCCTTCTTTTCACTGCATCTGTATCTTTGGGGTAAATATCCCGTTGTGCAATTGCAGAGTCATAGGGAAGCTCTAGTTTAAATTTCTTAAGGAATCCACACAGTTTTCCAAAGTGTCTGCATGAACTTGGATTCCCACCAACAGTGTAAGAGGGTTCCCCTTTCTCCACATCCTCTCCAACACTTGCTGTTTCCTGTCTTGTTAATTTTGGCCATTCTAACTGGTGTGAAGTGGAATCTCAATGTGGTTTTAATTTGAATCTCCCTGATGGCTGATAATGATGAACATTTTTTCATATGTCTGTTAGCCATTTGTATGTCTTCTTTGGAGAAGTGTCTGTTCATGTCTCCTGCCCATTTTTTGACTCAATTAACTGTTTTCTGTGTGTTGAGTTTGAGAAGTTCTTTATAGATTTTGGATATCAGCCCTTTGTACTGTCATTTGCAAATACCTTCTCCCATTCCATGGGTTGCCTCTTTGTTTTGTTGACTGTTTCCTTTTCTGTGCAGAAGCTTTTTATGTTGATGAAGTCCCAAAAGCTCATTTTTAACTTTGGTTTCCTTTGCCTTTGGAGATGTATCTTGAAAGAAGTTGTTGTGGCTGATGCCGAAGGGGTTACTGTCTATGTCCTCCTCTAGGATTTTGATATATTCCTGCCTCATGTTGAGGCCTTTTATCCATTTTGAGTTTATCTTTGTGTATCATGTAAGAGAATGGTTGAGTTTCATTCTTCTACACATAGCTTTCCAATTTTCCCAGCACCATTTATTGAAGAGACTTTTTTCCACTGTGTATCTTTTCCTGCTTTGTTGAAGATTATTTGACCATAGGGTTGTGGGTCCATATCTGGGCTCTCTACTCTGTTCCACTGGTCAATGTGTCTGTTTTTGTGTCAGTACCATGCTGTCTTGGTGATCACAGCTTTGTAGTGAAGCTTAAAACCAGGGAATGTGATGTCCCTAGTTTTGTTTTTTCTTTTTCAACATTTCCTTAGCAATTTAGGATCTCTTGTTCCATACAAATTTTAGGATTGTTTGTTCTAACTCTTTGAAAAATGCCAGTGGAATTTTGATAAAAATGCCAGTGGAATTTTGATAAAAATGCCAGTGGAATTTTGATAAAAATGCCAGTGGAATTTTGATAAAAATGCCAGTGGAATTTTGATAAAAATGCCAGTGGAATTTTGATAAAAATGCCAGTGGAATTTTGATAAAAATGCCAGTGGAATTTTGATAAAAATGCCAGTGGAATTTTGATAAAAATGCCAGTGGAATTTTGATAAAAAATGCCAGTGGAATTTTGATAAAAATGCCAGTGGAATTTTGATAAAAATGCCAGTGGAATTTTGATAAAAATGCCAGTGGAATTTTGATAAAAATGCCAGTGGAATTTTGATAAAAATGCCAGTGGAATTTTGATAAAAATGCCAGTGGAATTTTGATAAAAATGCCAGTGGAAATTTGATTAAAAATGCCAGTGGAATTTTGATAAAAATGCCAGTGGAATTTTGATAAAAATGCCAGTGGAATTTTGATAAAAATGCCAGTGGAATTTTGATAAAAATGCCAGTGGAATTTTGATAAAAATGCCAGTGGAATTTTGATCGGGATGACATTGAAAGTATAGATTGCTCTAGGCACTATAGACATTTTGACAAAGTTTATTTTTCTGATCTATGAGCATGGAATGGTCTTCCATCTTTTGGTGTCATCTTCAACTTCTTTCATAAGTGTTCTGTAGTTCCTCAAGTACAGATCCTTTACCTCTTTGGTTAGGTTTATTCCTAGGTATCTTATGGTTCTTGCTGCTATAGTAAATGGAATTGATTCTTTAATTTCCCTTTCTGTATTTTCATTGTTCATGTATAAGAAAGCTGATTTCTGTACATGGATTTTGTATCCTGCCCATTACTGAACTGCTGAAGGAGTTCTAGTAGTTTGGGGGTACAGTCTTTTGGGTTTTCCATATAATGTATCATGTCATCTGCGAAGAGAGAGAGTTTGACTTCTTCATTGTCAATACATTTTATTTCTCTTTGTTTCTAATTTCTGTTGCTAGGACATCTAGTACTTTGTTGAATAACATTGGTGAGAGTGGGGAATCCTTGTGTTCCTGATCTCAAAGGGAAGGCTGTCAGCTTTTCTCCATTGAGAATGGTATTTGCTGTGGGTTTTTCAGAGATAGATTTTATGAAGTTGAGGACTATTCCCTCTATTGCTGTACTTTGAAGTGTTTTAATCAGGAATGGGTGATGTATCTTCTCAAATGCTTTTTCTGTGTCAATTGAGAGGACCATCTTCTCTCTTCTCTTACTGATTTGTTCTGTCACGTTGACTGATTTGTGAATGTTGAACCACCCTTGCTTCCCATGGATAAATCCCACCTGGTCATGGTGGATAATCTTTTCAATGTACTGTTGGATCCTATTAGCTAAGATCTTGTTGAGAATCTTGGCATCCATATTCATCGGGATATTGGTCTGAAATTCTCCTTTTTGTTGGGGTCTTTGGCTGGTTTGGGGATCAGGGTAATGCTGGTTTCATAGAAAGAGTCTGGGAGTTTCCCTTCTGTTTCTATCTTTTGAAACACAGCTTCAGGAGAATAGGTATTATTTCTTCTTTGAATGTTTGGTAGAATTCTCCAGGGTATCTGTCAGGTCCTAGGCTCTTGTGTTTTTGGGAGGTTTTTGATCACTGCTTCAATCTCATTACTAGCTTTTGGTCTATTCAGGTTGTCAGTTTTCTTCCTGATTCAGTTTTGGAAGTTCTCCTATTAGTCTTAAAGCCTATTTTGTCCAATATTACCTTCACATTTCAGATTTTCACATCTATTTGCATGATAAATATATCTCCATCCCTTCACTCTGAATCTTCTGGGAGCTTTAGGTCTGAGATGAGTCTCCTGTATGCAGCATAAAGATGGGTCTTTCTTTCTTTTTTAAAATCTGCGACCTTATGTCTTTAGATTGGAGCATTTAGTCCATTTAAATTCAAAGTAATTATTGACACACCTGTATTGCCATTTTGTTTTATGTTCCTTATTCTTTTGATTAATTGGCTTTCTTTAGTGATCTACTTGCATTTCCCTTATTTTTTTGCATATCTTCTAGTGGGATTTGGTTCGTGATTACCCTGTGGTTTGTACATAACCTTTCCTGAATACAGCCATCAATATTTAGTTGACGGTCCTTAATTTGAACTTCTTTACCCCTCTCCTGTCTGTTTTAGGTATATGATGTTCTACTTTACACCCTTTCATTTTGTGTGTCCCTCAACTATTTGTATTTGTTTACAGATCTTATATTTGTTGCTTTTGTGTCTCCTACTTTGAATGGAAAAGAAGGAATGTAAGAATAACACAAAGACTCTCCCTTAACGTGTTTTTGTAGGGCTTGTGTAGTAGTCCTAGAATTCCTTT
This sequence comes from Mustela putorius furo, assembly GCF_011764305.1. Classification (NCBI taxonomy): domain Eukaryota; kingdom Metazoa; phylum Chordata; class Mammalia; order Carnivora; family Mustelidae; genus Mustela; species Mustela putorius. The sequence goes on from NW_025421913.1 coordinate 28,027, forward strand.
GTCTGGGATACTCTATCTTTCCTTACCTTGTGAATGATTGACTTTATGGGTAAAGTAATCTTGCTGCAGATTTTTTCCAGCACTTTGACTATATCCTGACATTGCTTTTTGGCCTGTGCAGTTTCTGTTGAGAAATCAGATTATAGGGTTCCCCTGTATGTAACTAGTTTCTTTTCTCTTGGTGCTTTTAAAATTCTCTGTCACTACCTCTTTGCCATCGTAATTACTGTGTGTTGTGCTGCCAACATCCTTACCTTGATTTGTTTGGGGGAACTCTCTGCCTTCTGGATCTGATCTGTTTCCATCTCCGAACTAGGAAAATTTAGAGCTCTTCTGTAATTATTATGTATGTATTCAAATATATCTTTTCATGTATTTTCAAATAACTTTTCTGCCCCCCTTTCTCTCCATATGTGACTGTTATTACACTTGGTGTTGCTGAGTTTCCTAAGTCTACTCTCATGTTGTAGGATACTTCTCACCTGCTCGACGTAGCTTCTATTACTCTGTCCTCTAGATCGGATTTCTTCCTCTGCTTCATCCATTCTAGCTAGTGTATTTTGAATTTCATTTGTGTGTCTGTGTATGTGTGTGTGTTTTTCATCGCTGGTTTTTCTCTTCTAGGGTCTCACTGCGGTCCTTCACCCTTCTATAAAATCTCGTGAGTGTCTTCATGACCGTGACTTCCCATCCTTCAGCAGCCATATTCTATCCATTTCACTGATGTCTCTTGCTGAAATATTCATCTGCTCTTTCATTGGGGGAAAGTTCTCCATCTCATTACTCTCAGTTTCTCTGTGTTAGGAAATTCTGCTACTTCTGCTCCTGCAGGTGGTGGCCTTATGAAGAAAAGGTCCTGCCATGCAGTGTCCCCTGTTCCTGGTGACTGGTGCTCCAAGGAGTGTCTGTGTGTCATGTAAGCCTGGCTATCCTGTCCTGGCCACTTCTGTCTTCTATCCTTGGCAGTGGCTCTCCTGGGCTATTGTGGGTAGGCTTTAGTCCCTGTCGTGTTAGTGGGCCAGTCTGGGGACACCTTGGTTTTCCCCTTGGGTTTCCCGCTGAGTCCGTCCAGGCATTTACCAGAGCTGCAGTAACACCAGACTACAAGGTGCATTCCCCAGGGTGTCTCCTGAGAAGCTTGGGGGTTAGGGTAGCAGTCAAGCAGTTGTCTGCCTCCAGTCCACTTCTGGGGCCTCTGTGTGTGTCTGGGGGGGGGTATCATTCCCTCTTGGGCAAGAGTCCCTTTGGGGTGTGGCCGGTAAGCCTTGTGCACCCCCCCCATTTGGCCGCTGTGGGAGGGGTCCTGTAGTGCACAGAGAGGGGTGGGAGTCTGGAGGCATAGATCGGTGGAAGCGTATCATGGGGGTTAGGGGAGGTAGTGCTAGCAAGTTAGGGACCTAGTCCTGCAGATGGCCATGTATTGATGCTGGGGGCAAGCGAAGGAAAGGGATCCTGCCAGTTCCTTTGTTCCTGGAGGAGTTTCCCAGCAACTGCTGTCCCTCCAGGACCTGCTCTGAGGTTAGTGAAGACCCTCCCTCCCATGTGTCTGAGGTTTCTTCCAAACTGCTGCTTCCGTACTCTACCTCCAGGGCCTGGTGTGTGGCTCCTGCAAGGGCAGGGACCCAGTTTCCTTGCCCAGCTGCTCCCCCAGAGTGGAGCCTGCTGATTTTTTTTTTTTTTTAATTCCAGGTTTTAAAAAAATTCCTGCTGTTTGTAAGCACTCAAGAAATTCTGCCTCTCTGCCTTTCAAAGTCAAATGTCAGTGGATCTGTCTTCTCCATGCAGGTTCCCCAGGGTAGGGATCTGCTTCTGTTCCCTCTTTGTGCGCAAAGCTTCCCTCCTGCGGACACTGCCACGAGTCCTATTAGTTCCCAACCATGTCTCCCCTCTTCCTGGCCTGCCTCTTCCCCATGGCCTCTTGTCTATGCTGAGGGATGGAGTTCATTCTGTCACTCTCTGGGTCATTTTCTAGGTCTTTACACTGATGTGGGTGTTACCGAGGTGTCGTCCTGGGATGAGGGGAGCCTAGGGTTCTCCTCCACCGTCTCCCCTGGAAGTCCTTGTTGTTATTCCTTAGATTGTATGTCAGTGACATTGTCCTTCCACTATTTCCCTCAGTAAGTTCACCCTCTAGGTCCACCCATGTTGTCCCAGACGGCAACCTTCCCTTCATGGCAGAGCAACACTCCATTGTGTACAGACCCCATTTTATCTGCTCGTCTGCCACGGACACTTGAGTTGCTCCCACATCCTGGCTATCGTAGATGCTGCAGTAAACATCCAGCTGCGTATCTCATGTTTGGATTCACGTTTCTGTTTTTTCTTGGGCAAATACCCAGGAGTGGAATTACTGGGTCAATTGGCGTTTCTATTTTTCATTTCTGTTGAACTTCCTTGCTTTTCTCTCCACAGAGGCTACACCAGCTTAGATTCCCACCAACAGGGCTCCTGTTTCTCTGCATCCTCACCCAGACTTACCCTACTTCTGATCGTAGCCATTGCCTGGGGTAAGGTGATACAGCTCATTATGGTTTTAATTTGCATTTTCCTGAAGAGAGCACCTTTTCACCGGTCTGGCCATCTGTGTGTCCTCTTCAGAGAAATGTTTATTTCCCTGCCCATTTTCTGGGCAGAATTTTTGGTGTTGTGGATGTTCTCCACATATTTTGGATCTTAGTCCCTTATCGAATATGTCCTCTGTGAAGGTCTTCTCCCGTTCAGTGGGTGGTCTCTGTTGGTTTCCTTCATGAAAAATGCTTTTGTTCTGATGTAGTCTCAGCAAACTATTTTGCTTTGGGGTCTCTTGCCTAAGGAGAAACCTCTAGAAAAATGCTGCTAAGGCTGCTGTAAGAGCTTACTGCCTGTTGCCTAGGAGTTCTGTGGATTTAGGTATTCACTCCATTTTGAGTTCAGTTTTGTGTAAGAGAGTGGTCTGCTTTCCTCCGTTCACACGTGGCTGTCTAATTCTCCCAACATCTTTCACTGAAGAGACGGCCTTTTCCCTGCTGGATATTCTTGCCTCCTCTGTGGGCTATTTCCCAGACACTCTATTTTCTTAGTTGGCATCTATTTTGGTCTCAGCACCACAGTATCTTGATTACTACGGCTTCGTGTATCTTAATCTGGGATCGTGGTCACTCCAGCTTTGTCTTAAGATGACTTCGACTCTTTGGAAATTCTGTGGTTGCATAAAAATTTTGGTGTTCTAATTGTGCATAATGCTATTTGGAAACGGATGCTGTGGATATTATGGACTTTTATACATATTCTTCTACCCATGTGCTTGGGCCATCTTTCCATTTGCATCATTTTTAATGTCGTCAGTGTTCTGTTACAGGTCTTTTACCTCCATGGTGTGGATTCTCTGAGGTATTTCTGGTGAACTGCAAATGGATTTAATTATATTCATTACTAGTATAAGGAAACACAATTACTTCTGTGTGCTTTGTAGGCTGTAATTGTACTGAGTTCCTCTAGTCCGGTAGGTTTTGGTGGAGTTACGTTTTTCCAAGTATAGTATCATGTCACTTGTACATAAAATTTTAAGTTCTCCATTTGGATGTCTTTTATTCTGATAACTGGCATGGACTTTCAGCGTCATTTAAATAACAGTGGTGAGCATGGACATCTTTGTCCTACTCCTGATCTCTGAAGAGAGAGCTCTGGTTCTGCCGTGGAGTATGAGGTTAGCTGTGGGTTTGTCACTTGGGGCATTTAGTATATTGAGTATATTCCCCTTAACCTATTTTGGTGCCAGTTTTCATCACGAACAGCTGCTGAATTTGGTCAAATCCTACTTCTGCATCCAGGGATCCTAATTTTTAATCCTTCATTTTGTTAACGCATATTATGTTGATTTGCGAATTCTGACCCGTCGTCTCATCACTGGGATAACTCCCACTTGGTCGTGATGAATGATCATTCTAATGTGTTGTTGACTACAGTTTGCTAACATTTTCTTGAGTATTTTTGTATCTGGGTTCATCCGAGTATTGACCTTGGGTGGGTTGGTTTGTAATGCCTCTGATTTCGGTATCCGGGTAATGCTGGCCTCACAGAATGCGACTGAAGCACTCTTCCGTCTTCCATTACTTGGAATAGGTGATAACTCTTCTTTAAATGTTCGGTAGAATTCATTTGTGAATCTGTGTGTTCCTGGACTTTGGAGAGTTTTTTTTTTTTTTTTTAACAGCAGTTTAGGGGTGCCCGGGTGGCTCAGTGGATTAAAGCCTCTGCCTTCAGCTCAGGTCATGATCTCAGGGTCCTGGGATCAAGCCCCACATCGGGCTGTCTGCTCAGTGGGGCCTGCCTCACCACCTCTCCCTCTGCCTGCTTCTGTGCCTACTTGTGATCTCTCTCTCTCTCTCTCTCTCTCTCTGTCAAATAAATAAATAAAATCTTTAAAAAAATCTTTAAAAATTTTTTTAAAAATATAAAAACAGAACACCAGTTTAACTTTGTTACCTGTGGTTGGTCTGTTCTGATTTTGTTTCTTCCTGATTCCATCTTGGAAGACACGTTACTAGGAATTGACCCATTTCTTCTCGGCTGTTCAGTTTGCATAAACTGTTACCATCTCATAGTCTTCGGTATCTCTCTGGTGTCTGCTCTTTTGATTTTGTTTGGGTTCTCTTTAATGATGGGTTAAAGGTTTATCAATTGTATCTTTCCAAAGAACCAGCTGTGGGTTTCATCCCCCCCCACTCCCCATTTTTAGTCTCTCTCATTTCTGTTCTGATCTTTATTTCCTTTTAGGTTTGTGTTTTGTTCATTTTTTTCTAGTTCCTATAGATGTAACATTGAATTCTGTGAGATTTTTGAGATTCTCTTGCTTTGCTGCTGACGCCCCTCTTAGGCCAGCTTTCTCTGTGTCCAGAGGATGGTGTGTAGACCATTATTTTCCTTTTCATTGGTGTCTTTCATATTTCATTCCCATGTATTTTCTCTTTGATTTCTCCAACCCATTGATTTAACAGTATGCTCAGCCTCTGTGTGTGGGGGGTTGTTTTTTGTTTTTGTTTTGTTTACAATTTTCTTCCAGTTTCATACCGTGTATGGTGTCAAGACACTTGAAGTGGTTTTGGGCTTCCGGTATTGACACTTCTTTTTTGGCCTGACATGGTCTATCCTAGAAAATGTCCCATGTGTCCTTGATAAGATGTCTTCTGGTTGGGGGTGGAATGTTCTGTGTTTATCTCTTCAATTCATTTCATATCATGTCGAAGATTTTGACTTGTTGATCTTCTGCCAAAATGAACTCTCCGTTCATGTAAGTGGGTGCTGTGGTGTCCCTCCTTTCGTTACATCAGTGTCTCCCTTCAGAGGGGTCACTGTTCACTTTCTGCATTGCAATGCTCTATTTCGGGCACATAGATGTTTACAACTGTCACAAAGACGCTAACTTTTGTGGTATCTGAATGAAAATACAGAGGTGGTACGTTTTCTGTAGGACAGTTATTGGACTTCAGGTTACATGTCAATATTTCATAACGTTTGGTATTTATTTTTGCTCTTATTTCCTGCCTCCAGAAGACGTATCTAGAAGAACCCTGCTGCGGCCAACGTCAGAGACATTGCTGCTTGTGCAGTCTTGGGGGATTTTTATGGTTCCAGGTCTCATTTAGAATTTCCGTCCATTTTGAGATTATTTTTGTGTGCGGTGTAAGGAAGTGCTCCTGTTCCATTCTTTTGCATGTAGTTGTCCAGTTTTCCCAACACCATATGTTTGACCTGCTTCCTTTGGATATTCTTTCCTCCCTTCAAGGTGGCCATACAGTTGGTGGGTGGGCTTACTTCTGTTCTGTTGGCTCTCTTCTGTTCCATTTGAGATGGTCTCCCAGTCGCAGAACATGGAATATCTTTCCATTTATATTGTCTTCAATTTCTTTTGTTGGTGTGTTGCAGTTTTTAGAGTACAGGTCTTTAATGTCTGTGGTTTACTTATTCCTACGTATGTCTTTGGTTTAGGTGCAATTTCTTAGGTGATTTAGGTGATTTCTTAATGTCTTTCTGCTGCATTGTTAGTGTATAGATAAGCAATGAATTTCTGTATGGTGATCTGGTGTCCTCTGTGCTTACAGAATTCATCTGTCAGTTCTAGCAGTTTTTAGGTGGAGTCTTTAGGGTTTTCTTTGTAGTATCCCATTAGCTGCATAAGCATTGTGCTTACCAGTTTGGATGCCTTTGGTTTCCTGTCTGATTGCTGTGGGTCGGACTTCGAGGATTATGTTGAACAACGGTGGTTAGAACTGATATCATTGTCCTGTGTCTGACCTTAGAGGAAAAGCTGTTTTCACCATTGTGTAGGATACGAGCTGTGGGTTTTTCATATATGGCCTTCACTATATTCCCTATTCCCAACTATGTTGAGGGATTTTTATTGTGAATGGATGTTATACTCTTCAAATGCTTTTTCTGCCTCTATAGAAATGTTCATATGGCTTTTAGCCTTTCTCTTACTCATGCGATGTATCACACAGATTTTGTAGATATTAAACCACCCTTGCATCTGGGAATAAATCCCATGTGATTGTGGGGAACAGTTTTTTTTTTTTTAATGTACTATTGGATTCAGTTTGGTAATATTTTGTTGAGGATTTTTGCTCTATGTTCATCAGAGATACTGGCCTGTAATTTTTTCTTTGCAGTGTCTTTCTCTGGTTTTGGTGTCCAGGTAATGCTGGCCTCATAGAATGAATTTGCAAATTTGCTGTACTCTATTTTTTTTTTAATAGTTTGAGAATAGATATTCACTCTTCAAATGTTTGGTAGAATTCACCTGTGAAGTCATCTGTCCTGGGCTTTTGTTTGTTGGGAGTTTTTCCAATTACTGTTTCAATTTCATTGCTGGAGATTGGTCTGTTCAAACTTTTTACTTCTTCCTGATGCAATTTTGGGTAGTTATGTTTCTAGGAATTTATTCTCTTCTAGGTTGCTCAATTCCTTGACATGTTTCATAATCTTACAATCCTTTCTATTTGTGTTATTTCTTTCATTTCTGATTTTGCATCCTTTTTTGATGAGTCTGGCCTAGAGGTTTATCAATTTTGTTGAACTTCTTAGACAGCTGGATTCTGGTGTCATTGACCTATTTTTTAGTTTTTTATTTATTTCTGCTCTAATCTTTATTTCCTTACACTGACCTTGGGGTTCTTTCTCTAGCTTCTTTAGATGTAAAATATTGTTCATTTGAGATTTTTCTTGCTTCTTGAGGTTGGCTGGTCTTGTTATATACTTTTCTCTTAGAATAGTTTTTTGGCTGCAGCCCAAAGATTTTGGGACCATTGTGTTTTCATTTAAATTTGACTCCATGGATGTTATGTTACTCTATTTTATTTTATTTGACTCCATGTATTTTATTTTATATTTTATTTTATTTTACTTATTTGACTCCATGTCTTTCATTTCCTCTTTCATTTCTCCTTTGACCCACTCGTGGCTTTGCAGCATGTTACTTAATATCTATGTATTTGTGGTCCTTCCAGACTTTTTTTTTCCCCCAGAAAAGATTCACGGTGTGACTGATCTTTTAGAATTTGTTGAGGCATATTTTGTGACCTAATATGTGATCTACCTGGGAGAATATTCTGCGTTCACTTGAAAAGAATGTTTTTTAGGATGGAAAGTTCTGAATATGTTAAATCCGTCTGATCCAATGGATCATAGTCCCTGTTGGCTTGTTTTTTTTCTGTTCGGGTGATCTGTCATTGGGAGTGGCTGTTCAAGGCCCCTATTACTATATTACTATTGATTAGTTCCTTTCTATTTATTAGCTGCTTTAAGTAGTTGGTGCTACTATGCTGGGTGCAGAAGTACTCAATTGTTAATCTTGATTGTTCACTTAGTGGTTACACTGTATCCTTCATGTCTTGTTATAGTCTGTTTATTTATTTATTTATTTATTTATTTTTATTTATTTATTTTTTAAAAGATTTTATTTATTAATTTGACAGAGAGAGATCACAAGTAGACGGAGAGGCAGCCAGAGAGAGAGAGAGAGGGAAGCAGGCTCCCTGCTGAGCAGAGAGCCCGATGTGGGACTCGATCCCAGGACTCTGAGATCATGACCTGAGCCGAAGGCAGCGGCTTAACCTACTGAGCCACCCAGGCACCCTATAGTCTGTTTAATAGTTTACTTTGTCCAATAGAAGCATTGCAGCACTAGCAGGTTAGGTAGGGGACCTGCAGATGGCCTTGTGTTAATGCTGGGGGCCAGTGAACAAAGGTCTCTTCCAATTCCTTTGTTCCTGGAGGCGTTCTCAGCAACTGGTGTCCCTGCTCTGGGATCCGTAAAGACCCTCCCTCCCCTGTGCCTGAGGCTTCTTCCAAACTGCTGCTTCAGCTCTATCTCCAGGGGCTGGTGTGTGGTTCCTGCAAGGCAGGGACCTCGTGCTCTCCTAGAGCTGAACCCTGGATTTTTTTAAATGCAGGTTTGAAGTCTTGCTGGTTGTAAGCACTCAGGGGATTCTACCGCTCTGCCTCTGAAAGCCCCATGTTGAGGATTTGTCTTCCCCGTGCAGTTTCTCTGTATTCTCTCCCTCCCTGTGCCCGCAGCATCCCTCCCTCCGACAGGGCCGTGAGTCCTTTCAGTTCCCAGCCGTGTCTCCACCCTCCCTGCCCTCTTCCACGTGGCCGCTTGTCTACATTTAGTTGTGGAGTTCATTTCCCATTTTCCAGGTCATTTTCTGGGGTATTTACACTGATGTGGGTGTTACCTCGGTGTATGCCTGGGAATGAGCTGAGCCCAGGATCTACTCCCTCCATCTTCCCTAGAAGTCCTTGTTTCTGTTCCTTAGATGCCGTGTCAATGAATGTCCCCTGGTTTTCTCTGACCGCTTCCACTCAGCATATTTACCATCTAGGTCCGTCCATGCTGTGGCACACGTCAAGATCTCGTTCTTCTTTATGGCTGGAGAAGATTCCATTATGTATATATCCCTGTTGACCCATTCGTCTACCCGTGGACGCAGAGTTGCTCCCATGTCTTGGCAGTCAAATGCTGCGTAAACACACAGGTGCACAATCTTTCTGAAGTGGTGTTTCTGTTTTTGAGGGTGTATACACAATAGTGAAACTACTGGATCATACACTGTTTTTAATTTTTAAAGGAATCTGCACACTGTTTGCCACAGTGGCTACACCAGGTTATATTCCCACCAACTGCATGCAAGCATTCCTTTCTCTGCACATGCTCCCAGAGACGTGTCTTTCTGAACTTACCTGTTCTCCCTGGTGTAAACTGATTATTCTGGTTTTAATCTGCATTTCTCTGATCAGTGAGGTTGAGTACCTTTTCACATGTCCATCAGTATGCCTGTCATCTTTAGAAAAAAAGGTATACTCATGATCTCTGTCCATTTTCTAATCAGACTTTTTTTTTGGTGTTATGGGAGTTCTGTATTTTCTATGTGTTTAACAATAACCCCTTATCAGATATATCATTTACAATAGTTCCTTCCATTCAGTAGGTTATCTTTCCATTGAAAGTTTCCTTTGTGCAAAAGCTTTTAATTTCGATGTCTCAACAGATCATTCTTGCTTTTGGTTCTCTTGTCTGAGGAGACCCATCTAGAAAAATGGTACGGCTGGTGTTAGAGAGCTTATTGCCTGTTTCCTAGCAGTCTTATGGATTTAGCTGTTGAATCTATTTCCAGTTAAATTTTGCGTACGGTGTAGGAACGTCCTCCAGTCTCATTCTGTCACACGTAGCCGTCCGGTGTTCCCGGCACCATTTGTCAAACAGGCTGTCTTTTTCCCACTGCATATTCTTTCCTCCTCTGTGGGATCTTTTCTGGATTCTCTGTACCATTGGTCTGTGTCTGTTTCTGGAGCTCCACACTACTGTTTGATTCGAGCTCTGTGCAGTGTGCCTTAAACTGGGATCGCTAGAACTCAGCTCTGCAGTTCTCACCATTATTCTGGTTAGTTAGGATCTTTTCTTGTTCCCTACAAATTTTAATATTGCAGATCATAAAAAAAATATATTATTTTGATGAGGATGCCTTGGGAATGGACTTTCAAACCATATTCTTCCAGCCCACGTGCATGGAATATCTTTTCCATGTGCTGTTTTCAATTTCTTTGGTGTTTCCTAGTGTTCAGTGTACAGGTCTTTCACCTTCTTGTTGGTCACCCTTGTTCCTAGGTCTTTTATTTTATTTTATTTTATTTTGGTTCATCATAAATGGACTTAAGTTTTCTTATATTTCATTAGTGTATAGAAACAACTGGGGGTGCCTGGGTGGCTCAGTGGGTTAAAGCCTCTACTTTCGACTCAGGTTATGATCCCAGCGTCCTGGGATCGGGCCCCGCATCAGGCTCTCTGCTCTGCAGGGAGCCAGTTTCCTCCTCTCCCTCTGCCTGCCTCTCTGCCTACTTGTGATCTTTGTCTATTAAATAAATAAATAAAATCTTTAAAAAATAGAAACAACTAATTTTTGTCTAAATTTTATAGCTTGTAACTGTATTGAATTCATCTATTTCCAATACTTTTTTTTTTTTTTTGGTAAGTACTTACTGTTTTCTATGTATAGAATCATGTCATCTGCAAATAGAAAGTTTTACTTTTCAATTTGGATGCCTTCTATTTCTTGTCTGATGACTGTAGCTAGGACTTCACTATGTTGAATAAAAGTGAGAAGAGTGGACCTCATTGTCCTTTTCCTGATTTCTGAGAACACCCCGTGTGTATGTGTGTGTGGGTTTGCACGTGCACATGTGTGTGTCACCACTGAGTATGATATTAGTGGTGGGTTTGTCACACAGCCTTCATTATGTAGAGTATGTTCCTTTTAAACTCATCTTGCTGAAGTTTGTATGAATGTCTGCCTTCGACAGATGCTTTTCCTGTGTATACTGATAATTTTTACTCTTCATTTTGTTACTGGGTATTATGTTGATTTGCAAATACTGATCCATCCTCTCATCCCTGGACTAGATCTCACTTGGTCATGAATGATTCTTTTAATATGGCGCTAAATGCAGTTTGCTAGCATTGGCTTGTGAATTTTCTGCATCTATGCTCATCAAGGATGTTGACCCGTGTCCAGTTGTTGGTTGGTTTCTTTGGTCGTTTCTTTGGTTTTAGAATCTGGGTGATGCTGGCTTCGTATAACGTATTTGAAAGCATTCTTTCCTCTTCAGTTACTTGGAATACGTAAAACGTCTCCTTAAATGTTTGGTGTAATTCTTTTGTAAATATGTCTGGTCTCTGGTCCTGGACTTCTGTTGAACAGTTTTTAAAATACTAAATCAAATTTGTTACTTGTATGAGATTGGCCTGTTCAGATTTTCTATTTCTTCCTGATTTGGTTTTAGAACATTCTTTCTTGGGAATGGATTCATTTCCTCTAGGTTGTCCATTTTCTTGTAAAAATTATCATAATGTCTCATAATCTTTTTACTTCTATGGTGTCAGTTCTAATTTTGGGGGCGTTCTCTTGAACGACTGGTTAAAGGTTTATCAATTGTATCTTTCCGAAGAACCAGCTCTTGGTTTCATTGATCTTGTCTAATTTTAATCTCTATCATTTTTGCTCTGGTCTTTGTTTCTGTTTAGCTTTGTCCTTTGGTTTTTCTAATTCCTGTAGGTACAACATTAGATTCCTTGAGATTTTTATTTCTTGAGATAGGCCTGCACTGCACTTGATTCTCTTCTCAGAACAGCTTTCACCGGGTCAGATTTTGGATCATTATTTTCATTTTCCTTTGTATCTTTCATATTGCGTTTCTATGTATTTCCTTTTTGATTTCTCGAGTCCATTAGTTTAGCAGCATGGTTCGCCTCCATGTGTTTGATTTTTACAATCGTAATTTCTAGTTTCATACCATTGTGGTGGGAAAAGTGCTTGATATGGCTTCTGTCTTCACTTTATTGAGCCCTGAATTGTGGCCCAATGCGATCTCTCCTGGAAAATGTTCCCCGTGCGCTTGAAATGTGTCCTCTGGTTTTGGATGGAGTGTTCTGTATACATCTGCTAAGTCCATTTGGTCTAATGGGTTATTCAAAGGCACTGTTTCATTATTGATTTCTCGCATAAATGGACTGTCCATTGATGTTTGTGAGGTGCTCAACTCCCCTACTATTATGGTCCATTTCTCCTTTTATGTCCCTTAATATTTGCTTTATACTGAAGGGTCTGTATTGGGTGCACGGATCTTTACAGCTGCTACAAGGACACTGAATTCTGTGGTATCTGAAGGAACATACAGTGGTATATTTTCTCAGAGGATCGTTACTGGCCTTAAGGTGACATGTGAACAATTCCTAGTATTTCCTGCTTCGGGGATGTGAACACGCTTCCTGCGTCCAAAGACATTTACTCCTTTCAAGTTGAGTGGGCCTTTGGTGTCACACGGATCCGTATTTGTCCTGTTGTAATCCTTGCATCTGGGGCTAGTAAAGTCGCTCAGAGAAGCGTGTGATGAAATGGAGAAGCCCCTGCCCCGCCCGTGCCTCTACCCACACTTCTGAAGCATCGGCCTAAGTGTGGAGGACGTGGACCCGGCGGCTGCGTTCCCCCAGGACGATCTGACCGCATCACACGTGTATTTCTGCACTTGTCAGCCGAAGCTCACGGTACTCCTCTGTGAAGGAGAATCTCCCCACTACCTACTCCCCCTCCAGCTCCGCCAGGTCCACCGGAAGACGGTCTCCGGAATGCTCCCTCTGTTCTCTGTACGTGTTCTGTCAAGTCCCGTCAGTGACTTGAGTTCCAGAAAGTCCGGCGTCCCAGCGGCTTCCTCCTTTCCATCCGCACCGGGACCTCCTCCCGCCTCTTACCTGCCACGGTACCATCAAGACGACGAACGCCTCTGTTCCTTCCATACATAGAACCACAGCCTCGGCACCTTGTCCGTCCATGGACTCCCAGGGCAGGAAAACTTCCCAGTGTCCACGGAAGGAGCTTTGCTGTGCACCTTGCAGGGTCTCGAGGGCTAAGGGACACCGTGGGTCCAGAGTGCGGAGACCGCGTTCTCCCCGTACATCGCGCACACGCCTCAGGAGCCGCGTCCAGCCACACTGTCAGGCTGCAGACTGCGCCTGAGTAACCTGGGGCTGAAGCAAACACACAACAGAAACAGCCTTTGTCTGCCAGAAGAAGGATGCAGGGACGCTTAGGGCTCTGGGGCCACAGACGGGACTTGACTTGCTGTACCCTCTCGGCTGCCCGAGTCAGGCCTTAGTTGGAGGCTGTGTAACGAGATGGGGAAGACCGTATCTTCAGGCAGGTCCTAGAATCCCTCTGTAGGGGGAGTGAAACAGCACGTCGACCAACGGTGGGGGAAAGTAGAACCTTTATTTTCAAATAACTCAATGTTGATTTTAAGCTGCCGTTGTACACAATGGTAGGAAAATTGTAGTGAACGTAGGACTTTGCCATGTTCCCTACGTCAGCTTGTGTCTGTGTGTCCATCTTTCCCCGCGGACCGGTCACTGCCGAGGAGGAAACGTGCCCCAGGGGCCTTAAACGGGAGGACCTCACCCCCAGCTGCAGCATCTCTGCCAGTCCTGCTGCACAGGCCAGAGGCCACGTGGTCCCTACCTACCCGGCCACAGGGGACACAGGGATACGCCGTGGAGGAGCAGATCTGGGAACCACGGGGACCAGCTCTAGGGGCCCGTGGGCCGTGCAGCTTCTCAGCCTTACCGGAAAGGCGGTGCAGGGTGACTGAGAGAGGCTGGCAGGTGAAGAGCAAGCAAATGACCGGGGCAGCGTCGTACAGTGACGGGAGCTGGCGCCGTGATCCACATTTGCAACACAGTCTCCCAAAAAAGACTCCGCATGATGTCAGATTAATTTTCTCGTGGCAGCCCGCAGCCAGGCTGAATTCGGCACCTGAATGACGTGGTCCCCGGCAACGGCAGCCCGCGGGGACACTGCTGCCGGCCTGGGCTCTCCTGCCGCTTCCCCGAAACTGCCTTTGCCTCTCTCAGAGCCACGATCATCGCACAGGTGGAGACGTGCTCCTGGGAGCTGCGGGACGGGGGTCCTCGGCATCTTCCCATCCGTTCCAGCAGCTTCCTGCGCAGCCCGAGCAGACCCCACAGGTTCCCCAGACCCACGCAGCAGGGGCTCCTTCCTCAGACTCTTCTGGGGGGGTCCTCCACGGGGGCCCTACAGCTGCACGGACGTGTCTAACCGCACGGCGTCGGGAATCTGTCCCCAACCAGTTCTTCCCGGCATCTGTGGTCGGTTTTCACCCATTGAAAGACACATGTGTTTTAGCTCAGGGACCCTTGGGATGGTGCGCGGATGGGTCCCCACCAGAGGTTCTGGTCCTCTTGTTGGGGGAAGGGTGCTCCTTACCCCAGCGTGTGATCCCCTCCTGAGATGCTAAAGGGAAATGGTATTTGAGAAAAGACCGTTCCGTAGAGGCAAACCTCCAGGCCCAGGGAGAGGTTCATGGTATCCACACTGGGCCTGGAATAGATGGAAGCCAACCAGACCAACGTGTACTGGTCAGACTCTCAGAAGGAAAGGGTTGACCCGTGGAGAGACACTGTCAGTCGTCCTTGAACGGAAACCTTGGTGGAGAAGGCTCGAGGGGCTCGGGGAGAGCATGAAGCACCCGGGGCTTGCGCTGTGGGCAGTCCTTCCCTCCCCTAGGCCAGGAGTAGCAGGTGGGGAGCAGGTGGGCCCCGGTGCCCTGGTGGGGGGAGGTACAGGTCTGGGAAGGGCAGCCTGGCAGCTCCGTGACCTTATCTGGGACCCAGAACATGCCGAAGTATGGCATCTGAGGTGGACATTGGGCAGGAAGACGCTGACTTAGCTCTACCCTCTCTAATGTGCCCCTGCTGAGGTCAGAGACTCTTGGAGCCACGAGCTGAGAGGACAAGGGAGCCTTTGTGATCAGTGAAGCCACTTGGGGCATGGAGCATGTCACTGGCCTTGATGAAACTGGAGCACGAGCCCAGGCCTGAAGCATGAGGGAGTCGTATGGTAACATTGGAGGACCACTGTGTATGCCCCGGGTCTCGGGGCCTGCGGATGGTGGGCCCCTCTCGGCTGGGTTTCTCTGCACAGACTTTATTCAGGAGGAAACCACTCTCCGGGGCTGCACATTTTCCTTTAAGACCAACCGAACCTTCCTGGTCCTCTCTTGTCTTCTCCTGATGGAGATGGAAGTTAACCTTCACACCACGTACAGGATCTGTGGTCACCAACTCCTCTAGGCTCCCACACTGAAAACGAGCCAGTGTGTCTTGGTGGACCACACACCCAACTGGCCATGGAACATGGTTCTCGCTTCCACCATCTCCTCCTCCCTCACCCTTAGTATCTCCGGGATAGGACAGTTCTCTAAAAGACCGTTTCATCTCTGCTCCCTGTGGCAATGTTGGCCCATTACTGGACCAGAGTGAGGTTCAATGGTGAGATCTGCTCCTGGGGCTGCTGGTCAAGCATTAGGACTCATTTACCCACAAACCAGCCCATATGGTCCACCACGTACCCTATGCCACCCCCCAATCTGCCCTGTGCCCCCTTTTGCAGAACCTCCCAGGACTGTGATTTTCTTAATGGTCTGGAGACTCACAAGCCTGTTTCTGGGCCGATAGTTCCACACTATCCCAGCGCTCTGGGATCCACTGCCCAGTGTGGAATCCAAGCTCACCATGCTGGCCAGGTAATCAGGGTTCCTGAATCCTTCCCAGGCTGAGCTACTCCTCAGACGAAGGGGGATCATGGGGCACAGTCACAGTGCTGCTGTGCGGGTGAGTTGATGCAGTGTTGGGAGGGGTCCAGGAAGCACTCGGTATGTGGGAGGTATTTAGGTGGGCATCACGTCTGCATTCTTAGAAACGCCCTTGGTGTTGGCTTCTGTGCAAATCCCTCCCCAATGCTGGAGTCCTGTCTCTGCTCCTGTGCTCCTGCCTCATCTCCCACTGACGCTGTCCTGACGGGTGGCTGGTAGACGAGGGCATCGGGT
Source organism: Mustela putorius furo (assembly GCF_011764305.1). Taxonomy (NCBI): domain Eukaryota; kingdom Metazoa; phylum Chordata; class Mammalia; order Carnivora; family Mustelidae; genus Mustela; species Mustela putorius. The sequence continues at coordinate 43,957 of NW_025421913.1, forward strand.
CTGTCCCTTTGGGAGACATCTGCTGGCTCTCTGAAGGCAGGTACTGAGTCATTCTCCTTTTGTCCCTGGGCGCCTGGGGAAGGACACGCCCACTGTAAATGTTAACATGTGGTGGCTCTGGACAGAGGTGGGTTGTGCTGAATCTCGTGACTGAAGGGTTTTGAGGGGTGGAAATAGCATGTGCTCGTTCAGCATCTTGGAACTCAGGAGATGGGCAGGAGCTTGGCCAGATGCTGACTTTGTAGGTAAATATACTGATCTTCAAGTCCCAGAGATGGAACATGGTGGTGGAGACGGGTGGTCTAGCCTCAGGGTAGGATGTCCTGGAGGCATTGAGGAAATCGGGATTTGGAATTCAGTCAGGCCTGGGTTGCCACCGGCACAACCCCCTGGTTTGCTTGGGACGCTGGGCAAGTGACTTGACCTCCAAGCTTCCCTGCCTGCTTCAGGGGGTAGTTTGTTATGAGGTAAGGGTTCAGTCACGTGCTTGGCAAATGGAAAGTACTCAGTAGACATTGACTTTGTGAGCTGGGAGGAGGACCTCTTCTCTGGGAGGGAAATGTAGGAGTCAGGACCAGACAAGGCATGGAGAACCCTGTTCTGCAGCACCAGATGAGCAGTTTGGACCTCCGTCTTGGGGGGCTCACCCCAAGTGACCTGTACCAAAGCCTTGCCAGGTGCCTGTTCTGGATTCCTACACTGAACCTTGCAAACAGGAGCTTCTTTATGGGTCCACAGGACCTGGCAAATCTGATGTGCTTTCCCGGCCATTTTGGCGGGGGGGTGTTGTAACTGAAGAGCCGTTGCTGAAAGCCTTGAACCTCACTGACCGTAGAAATGGAGGAAGGCAGTAATGGGAATGGGCTGGGAACCCAGCCACGTGCTCTAGGTCTCAGAATGAACTTGGCCCTCAGGATGGACCAAACTCCTGATGGTGAAGCTGAAACCCGACTTCCAGACTCTAGGGGAAGTGGGGCTGCTTCACATACTAGAGTGGCTGGGTCTCTTCCTGTCACCTTGGGTCCCACCTGCTCAGGGAGGTGTGTCCCGCACCTGGCTCTCAATGAACACCACCCTGCCCGCCCCCCCCCCCTGAGGTGCGACTGATCTGCAGAGAAGCCACCTCCGTCCAGCCACACTCCCCACACTCATGATCAGCCTCTGTCCCACTTTGTCTCTGCTAATCGTTCTCCATCCTTCATGATGACGGACTTGTGCCTCGTGTATTTGTCTGTAAGAGCGCTGGCTGGCTGGTCCCGGAGCTCTTGGGATTTAAGAACTCCACGAGTATGTTCCTTCCTGCCTCCCTAGCACTCCAAGGTGAGAGCTACTGGAGGCCACTCCTGGGGCTCTAGGCTGAACTTCGCACATCACAGCGAGCTAGAAATTTGGGGACATGTGACTTCAAGGGAGCACTTTCTATAGAAAGCAAAGTCTCTCTGCTCTGTGAAACGTGTACATAAGTTAACTGTGTTGTGGTCCAAAATAAAGTTGGAATGATGAATTTCTGAGAATCTGAAAAATCGGTAAATGACTGTCCAGAGCTTACATGATCTACCTTGACCATGCAATCGCCTTCGGTAAATCTAGTTCTTTCTTCCAGTGTTTAAAGTTTGGGTAATTTTAGTCAATATAACAGTAAGACTGCTCTTGATTTACTTCAAAAAACCCTTTAAGGAGATATAAAGTGAGAAAACTTGAAGGCGGACAGGGCGTCCTGGAGCTTCTAACCAGGATGGGAAGCCACATATGTCAAAGACACGTGGGGAGGTCTGTGGTCGTGCAGTGGGCTAGAGGGGTGTCCAAATGAGTCTGAAACCCCAGGCAGGAACAAGAAGCACTCGCGGTCTGACTCTGAAGAGGCTCCCGTCTTCAAATGCGGGGATGTCTCCCTGCCCCAGGCGGGGTAGGCATGTGAGAATGGTGACCTATCCCGTAGGATCTGTACCTTGTGAATTCCAGCATGTTCTGTGTCCGCTGCGTCTCCCTGCTGCCTCAATGTCCCCCGAGTGGAGAGTTTCCTGTGACGATAGGGTTCCTATTTGGTGGGCGGGGACCTGCGTGTTTCTCCCTGAAGTTGGAGGGTCGGCATCCCCAGTGTAGGAACCCCAGGCTCAGAAGTCACCAGAAGGTGACGTATGAAGAACATGTACTTGTGGTGAAATTGTAGTTTGATATATTGAGAGATTTTTCTCTTACTCCCCACACCCACAAGCCACCGCATGGTCCTTTATTTTTTTTAGAGAATTATTTTTCTGTGCTCTTTAATGTTTTTGAATTCTGGTTAAGCTACAGTGGTAGGTGAGTTCCAGGTGTATAATATAGTGACTGACAATTCCGGACATGCCCGGTGATTCTCAAGACAAACATGCACCTGTTCCCTCCGTCTCCCGGCCCCTGTCCTCTGCTGACCATCAGCGCTGAACCATTGAGAGTCTGCTCCTTGCTCTCCCTCGTCCCCTACCCCCCGCCCCATTTGCTCCTTGTTTTATTAAATTCCACATGAGTGAAATCATAGGGTATTTGCCTTTTTTTTCTTCTTTTTGGCTTAGCATTCTCTTCTCTATGTGCACCCGTTTTGACAATGGCAGGATTCCCTTTCTTTCTATGGCTGATATTGTGTGTGCGTCTGTGTGACGCCCGTCTTCACCAATCAGCGGACACTTGGCCTGTTTTCCTAATTCGGCTCTTGTCTGTAGTGTTGCCATAAACAGGAGGGTACAGTCACGTCTTTGGTTTAGTATTTCTGCATTCATGAGGTTGTCGGACTGCAGGGTAGCTCTGTTTTTAACTGTCTGGAGAAACTCCAACCTGTTTCCCACGGTGGCTTTCCCGCCTATGGTGCAAGCGGGTCCCCTTCTCCGCATCCTCACCCACACCTGTTGTTTCTCGTGGTGTCGGTGTTAGCCGCTCTGACAGGTGGGAGGTGGTCTCTCGTGGCTCTGATTTGTGTTTCCCTCTTGATGAGTGACGTTGAGCATCCTCTCGCGTGTCTGTGGGACATCTGAAGTCATCTTTAGGAAAGTGTCTTTCATGACGTCTGCCAACTCAGTTATTCATCTGGTGATGCTTTATAAGGTCTTTATATAGTTTGGATATAAATCCGTGTCTGATAAATCATTTGAAAATATTTTCTCACATGCCGAGGTTGCCTTTTAGTTCGTTGATTATTTTCTTCACTGTGAGATTTTCAATTTTGATGTAGTCCTGAGAGTTTATTTCGTGTTTGCTTTGCCTCAGGAAAGGTCTAGGAAAATGCGGCTGTGGCTGATGTCCGAGAAATTCCCACCTGTGCTGTGTTCTGGGATTTTTATGGTTTTGGGTCCCAAGTTTGGGTCTTTCATCCATTCTGAGATTGTCTTTGTGGATGGTGTGAGAAAGTCGTCCCGTTTCATTCTTTTGCATGATTCTGCCCAGTTCTCCCAACACTGTTACATGAAGAGACCTGTTCCTCCATTGGATAGTCTTTCATCCCTTGTCTGAGATTAACTGAGCACCTATTACTGGGTTTTCTGTTCTGTCACCCGTGGGCCTGTTTTTGTGCCGGGACCACACCGTTGTGATGACGGCAGCTCTGTAACGTAGTCAGAAGTCCAGACCGAGTCCTCCAGCTTGGATTCTCTTCGTCATGGCCATTTGGATATCCGGGTCTTCTGTGGTTACAGACGCATGTTAGGACTGTTTGTTCCAGCTCTGAAAAATGCCGCTGGTATTTCGGCAGCGACTGCATTAAATCTGTAGATTGCTTCGGGAATGGCAGACTATTTCAGAACGTGCTTCCCACCCACGAGCATGGAAAGTCTTTCCTTTTCTGTGTGTCCTTTCAGCTTCCTTCATCATCGTCCTGTCGTTTCTGGAGGACAGAATTTTCACCTCCTCGGCTACGTTTATTCCTAGAAATTTTATTGCTTTTGGTGCAATTGCAACTGAGATTGATTCCTTCATATTACTTCTGCTGGTTTGTTTTGGGGGCATAGAAATGCAACAGATTTCTGTACACTGATTTTGTACCCTCTGATGTCACTGAATTCGTTTCCGTTCCCCCCAGTTTTTTTTGGTCCATCTTTTGGGTTTTCTACATAGAGAACTGTATCATCCGCAGATAGTGTAAGTTTTACTTTGTCCTCACTGATTCGGATTCCTTTCATTTTTGTTGTCTTATTGCTGTGGCCAGGACTTCCAGTACTAGGTGAATAAAGGTGGTGACACTGTGATCCCAGGCTCCTGGGATGGAGTCCCGTGTTGGGTTCCCACAGCGAGCCTACTTCTCTCTCTCCCTGCACCCCACCCCCGACTTGTGCACAGTAGCTCCCTCTCTCACTCTAATAAATCTTAAAAAAAAAAAAGTGACAGGGACATCCCTCTTGTTTTTCTGACTGTAGAGTAAAAAGTCTGGTTGTTGCCTCCTTTAGAGGAAAATTATTATGGTTTTTCATATACGGACTTTATTATGTAGAGGTGAGTTCCCTCTAAACCTACTTTCTTGAGGGTTTTATCATGAATGGAGGTTGGACTTCGTCCATGGGTTTTTCTCCATCCAGTGAGATGATCATGTGTGTCTTCCTTTCTCCTACGGATGTGACGTATCGTGTCGATTGCTTAGCAACTGTCCAACCACCCTTGCACCCCAGGAATAAATCCCACTCGATCATCGCGAATGAATACATTGGGAATGTACTATTGAGTTGGTTTGCTAATACGTTGGGAATTTTGCATCTGTGTTCATCAGGGATATAGGCCTGTAGTTCCTTCTTAGTTCCGTCTTTATCTACTTTGGGTTTTAGGGTAGTTTTGGCCTCCTAGGATGAATTTGTAAATTTTCCCTTTTCTATTTTTTAGATGAGTTTGAGGAAAATATGTATTAACTCTTTTTAAATGTTTGGTAGAAGTCACCTGTGAAGGCATATGGTTCTGGACTTCTGTTTGTTGAGCTTTTTAATTACTGGTTCAATTTTATTACTGGTAATTGGGCTGTTCAAATTTTCTATTTCTTCCTGGTTTAATTTTGGGAGATCCTGTTTCTAGGAATTTATCCATTTCTCTTAGGTTGTCCAGTCTGTTGGCATATGATTTTTCATGATGTTATAAACTTTTGTATTTCTTGGTGTTAGTAGTTGTAGATCTGATTTTTAGACCCCTCCTGCCCTTTTTAAAAAATCTGGCTAGATGGTTATTGATTTTCATCTTTTCTAAGAATGAGCACTGGGTTTCATTGACGTGCTCTATTGGTTTTTTTAAGTTACTGTATCATTTATTTCTGTGCTAATCTTTATTATTTCCTTCATTATACTGGCTTTAGGAGTCATTTCTTTCTTTTTCTTTTTCTTTTTCTTTTTCTTTTTTTTTTTTTTTTGCTTTTACATTTTTTTTTTTTGTTGTTGTTGTTTGTTTTTTTTTTTAGTTCCATTAGGTATAAGGTTAGGTTATTCCTTTGGGACTTTTCTCCCTGATGTCGTCCTATATTACTACATATACTTCCTCTTAGACAATTTTTTGCTGCATCCCCGAAATTTTGGACCATTTTGTTTTCATTTTCCCTGTATTTTATTTTATTTTGTTAATTATTTATTTGAAAAAGAGCATGAGCAGGGTGAAAGGGAGAAGAAGACTCCCCAGCTGAGCAGGGATCCTGATGTGGGGCTTAATCCCAGACCCCTGGGATCATGGCTCGAGCCACTTAGGCACCCCTTCCACATGTCTTTAACTTTCTTCTTGGATTTCCTTGGTTGACCATTTTGTTTAGTAGCATGTTGTTTAACTTTCATGGACTTGTGATCTTTCCCGACTTTTTCCTGTGGTTAATTTCTACTTTCCTAGCCTTGTGGTCAGAAAAGGTACATGGTAGGACTTCAGGCTTTTGTATTTGCTGAGGCTTGTTTTGTGATCTCGTGTGTGGCCTATTCTGGAGAATGTCCCCTGTGCACTCGAATGTGTATCCTGCTGTTTTAGGGTGCAATGTTGTGAATATGTCAAGGCCGTCTGGTCCAGGGTGTCATTCAGTGTCACTGTTTCCTTGTTTATTTTCTGTTTGGTCTTTCCACTGATGTAAGTGGGGTGTTAGAAGCACCTAATATTCTTGCTTTCTCATCAGTTAGTTCCTTTACGTTTGTTACCATTGTTTTGTATGTTTGGGTGCTCCAAGGTTGGGTGCAAAGATATGTATAGTTGTTCTATCCTCTTGTTGGATTGTTTCTTGTCTCTTGCGATAGGCTTTGTTTCAAAGTCTAGTTTTTCAATACAAGTTTTAGTATTCTGGCTTTCTTTTGACCTCCGTTTGCATGATAAATTTTCCTCCATTGCCTGATATCACTGGGCAGGTGTCTTTAGGTCAAGAATGAGTGTCTTGTAGGCAGCATATGGATGTGTCTTGCTTCTTGAATTCATTCTGACATCCTATGTCTCTTGATCAGAGTGTGTTTAGTCCATTAGCATTCAAAGTAATTATTGATATATATGCATTTATAGCCATTTTATTAAATGTTCTGTGGTGGTTTCTGTAGATTTTCTCTGGTTCATTCTGACTTTCATGTTTTACGGATTTTCTTTAGTGATACATTTGGATTTCTTTTAATTTTTTTTGCAGGTTTATTGGTGGTTTTGATATGTTTGCTTTTAGGTTTGTATATAACCTTTTCTAGAAATAGCCGTCTATATTTTATTGATGGCTATTCAAGTTTGAACCCATCTTTTCTTCTTCCCACATTTCAGGTACATGTTATTATATTTGTCCTTTTTGTGTTGGTGATTTCCTTGGCTGATTTTTAGAGAAATATTCATTTTTACTGCATTTGTGTTCCCTGCCTTTATACTGTCACTTTTGATGTCCTCCATGTCCTCAGAGACCACTTTAATATTTCCTGCAGGGCTGGTTTAGTGGCCATGAACTCCTTTAATTTTTGTTTGGGGAGCTCTTTGTCTCTCCTCGTATTCTGAATGACAGCTTGTTGGATAGAGCATTTTTGGCTGCAGATTTTCCCCATTTAGCACTTTGAGTAGATCATGTCACTTGCTACTGGCCCGCCAAGTTTCTGCTGAAGAATCTGCAGCTAACCATGTGGGGTTTCCCTTGTAAGTTAATGACTTCTTGCCTTGCTTCCCTTAAATTTTTCCTTTATCACTATACTCTGCAAATGTAATTGTAATATGTCCTGGTGTTGGCCTCCTTTTGCTGATTTTGATGGGAATTCTCTGTGCCTCCTGGATCTGGATGTCTGTTTCCTTCCCCAGTTTCAGCTATTATTTCCTCAAAGAAATTTTCTGCTCCCTTTGATCTCTTCTCCTCTGGAACTCCTAAAATAAAAGAACAACAAAATAATAATATATTTAATCATAATATAATAACAAATGTTATTACTTTTAAGGGAGTCACTGAGTTCCCTAAATCTAGTCTTATGGTACACAGTTCTTTATCTTGTTGAGCTTTTTCTTTCCCATACTTTGTCATTGATTCATTCCTCTGCTGCTTCCAGCTTAATGTTCATTGCATCAAGCCTGTTTCTAATCTCATTTTTTGCATTCTTCACCTCTGATTTTTTTTTTAACTTTGCTTTCAATGGTTTTATATATTTGGGTGCTCTTATGTTGGGTGCATGAATATTTATAATTGTTCTATCTTGTTGGATTGTCCCCTTTATTACAGTGTTGTTACTTTTCTCTTGATACAGGCTTTGTTTTAAAGTGTATTTTTCCAAATTCAGTACTGCTACTCTGGCTTTCTTTTGGCCATCATTTTCATGACAAATATTTCTCCACCCCTGAGTATCACTGTGCAGGTGATTTTAGGTCTAAAATGAATCTCTTGTAGGCAGCAGACAAACAGGTCTTCTTCATCTCCCCCACACCCCCCTTGAGCACCCTATGTCTTTAGATTGCAATGTTTTGTCTATGTACAAAGGAATTATATTTATAGCCATTTTATTGTTTTGTGGTTGTTTCTGGAGCTTTTCTCTGGTCCTTTTTCTCTGTTTTGCTTATACTTTTTAGTGATATATTTTGATTTATTTATTCTTTGCATGTCTATTAGAGGTTTTAGATAGACGGTTGCCATTAGGTTTATATGTAACCTCTTCTATAAATAACTGTCTATATTAAGTTGATGGTCATTCAGGTTTGAATCCATTCAAATGTGGGTAGAAAACGCCTCACCATGTTTAGGTGCATGTTATATTTTATATCCTTGTGTGAGTGTGTGTGTGTGTGTGTGTGAGTCCCTTGACTGTTTTTAACAGAATAGTCACTCTTACTGCTTGTGTTTCCTGCCTTTGCACTGTCCCTTTTGGTGTCTCCATTCTCCTCAAAGAGACCCGTTTGATATTTCGTGCTGGGCTGCTTTAGTGATCACAAATTTCTTAAGTTTTTGTTGTTTGGGAGAAACTCAACATCCTTCCATTCTGAATAACAGCCTTGCTGGAGAGAGCATTCTTGGCTGCCGATCCTTCCCTTTCAGCACTTTGACTTGATCTAACCACTCCCTTCTGGCTTGTAAAGTTTCTGCTGACAAATCCCCAGCTAGCCTTCCCTTGTAAGTTAAGGACTTCTTTTGTTTTGCTGCTTTAATTTTTTTCTTTTTTGCTAGCTATACTTTGATAATTTACACTATGTCCTGGGGTTGGCCTGCTTTTCTTGACTTGGGTGGGGGTTCTTTGGGCCTCCTGGATCTGAATGTTTCCTTCTCCAGATCAGAGAAGTTTTCAGCTATGAGTCCCTCAAGTTTTCCTGTCCTGTTTTCTAATATGATTCCTAATATGAATGGTATTACATTACATTATTACATTTGATGCGATAACTGGGAACACTTAGTCTATTCTTAAGTTGCATAATTCTTTCTCTTTCATTCAGCTGCATTTCTTTCCATTATTTGGTCTCCCACGTCATTACTTCATTGCTCTGCTTCCTCCAGACTGATGTTCATTGCATCAGGCCTGGTTCTGATCTCATTAATTGCATTCTTTATCTCTGATTCTTTCACTCTCAACTCTGTGGTAAGAGTCGCTCTGAGTAGGTCTTTTCTTGAGCACAGTGGGTAGCTTTATGATGGTTGCTTTAAATTGTCCCATAGCCTATGACATCTGTCTGTCTGTCTTAGATCTCTGGCTGTGGTCTTAGAGTAATTTATCCCAAAATAGACTTTATCTGCACATTTTCCCCCAAGTCTCTGCTTTTTCTGTTAGAAAAGAATGTCCTGTCTCCTGCTCCTGAAAGTAATGACTTAAAGAGGTCAGGTCGTGCCCAGGGCCTAATTCTTCAGGGAGTGTCTCCAGTGTGCACTGAGTGTGCTGTGCTGGTCTGTTCTGGCTGCTGTGCCCTTCAGGCCATTGTCTGCAGAAGCTCTCCTGGCCTGCTGTGAGCAGTGTTTGGTCTCCAGCCCAAATGTGGAGTTTCAGCTAACTGCTCTGGTCTGCTTGTGAAATGAGACCTGCCACCACCTACACTGAACTGAGGCCCTGCAGAAGTCTCTGGCTGGTGATAGAGATGTAGGGAAGGTTTTGTGGTGGTCTTCTGGAGGAGAGGGTCCTGCTCTGGGACTGAGGCAAGCATGACTGCAAAGGGCAGTTTTAACAGGGGCAGGTGGGAGGGGGTGTGAGCAAATTCAGACCTTTCATGTGGGGACTGCACCCCTTCCTCCAGGGGGCTCCTTGTTTATGCTCAGGGAGGGAAATGGTGCCAGGCAGCTCCTTGGTTCCCAGAGAACGGTCTCTGAACACTCCCTCTCAGGACACATTTTCCAAGAAAAAATATTACCTCCTCTCTCCCACCCCTGTGTGTCCCAGGCACTCTTTGAACACTGTTTCCGTGCTCTCTTGCCCCAGGTTGTTTGTCTGCCTTCTCTCCATGAGCAGGGCAGTGCCCTCCCAGCTCTTTCCAAGCCAAGTCTCCTGACCTTTAAACCCCCAGCTTTAAGCCCTGCTGGTTGCAAGAGCTCATTAAATTTGGCTCATCTGATTTTCCAAATCCATTGGAGAAAAGGTCTCCTCGTACATTCTCCTGTGTGTTCCCCTCTCCCTTGCCCACCCCCACTCCTGTATCGGAGACCACAGCTCCTTCGCACCCAGAGTGGCTGCCATCCTTTCCTCCCCCAAACCACGTCTACACACTTCTTTCTTTTTTGTGGCTTTTTTTCTCCCTCTACCTTTGGGGTTGGCTTCGTCCATCTTCAGGTCAATTCCTGGGTTATATTTAGGATGATTTGATAGTTACCTAGTTGTGTTCATGGGAGAGCCTGGGGTCTGCCTTCTCCACCATCATCTTCCTGCTCCTCATCATCCTTAATTTTATCATTTTGTCACTCAGGAGCGAGGCGTCAGGAGAAAGTGGAAAGCCAACCATGGTGTGCTGGGGCTGGCTTGTGTGGTCTTCCTAGACCCAGGTTTCCATTTTCAGGGAATCTGCAAGCCAGTGAGATTTTTGGTAGCTTGAAATCAGCCAATGGGGAGTACTTCTTCCTCGATGGTGGGCAAATGCTGAGCTCAGGGGATGACACAGAAAGAGGATGGTCTGCCTAACTACAGATTTCAGAAGTTTAGGTCTCAGTACAATGGGAAGGACTCTTGCACAGAAAATGCAGTAGAATATTGCCTAGAGAAGGAAAGGAAACCAGGACCTTTGGAGCTGGTGGGTCCCTGAGGAAGGACACTCTATCTTTCCTACACTGAAGGCAGAAATCCAAGTGTCAGGGGCTTATGAATCAAAGACCTATCTGTCTTTTCCTGCATATAAAGCATTGCAGGTGCAGCATCTCCAGACAACATGGCTGTGTGGAGTTAGGCAGGTGGGTCAGGCAGTTCTCTAAGCCCTGGTGTGGTTGGGAGCGGTGGGAGCTGTTAACCAGACTCGTGGCCTTGTACAAATAGGAGTTCTATCAGGGTGACCTCTGAAGAAGTCCTATTGATCCAGGAACTAATGTTACACCTGGTGTGGCATGTCAGGAAATCACCGGGATGGAGCCGGAACCTGGTCAGGTCACTGTGGAGCTGCCCTTTCCCCCTGCCCCCAGCCAGATGGTCAAGGACAGGGAGAGACCATCAGAAGCTGAGGGGAGAAAGGCCCCCTTGAGAGGAGCGGTGAACTCTGGGAGACATGGCCAACCCATGGGAACCTTGTAGAGATAGCCAGAGGAAGATCTATCCAGAATTTCTTCTCCTTCCTTCCCTCCTCCAGTCAAGGCTTCTCAGTGACCAAATCCAACAAATTATGAGATCTGTTTAGGAAATCCTATTGTTTAGTCTAGGGAAAGGTTTTCTGGAGGGGTATAAACTCTTTTCTTTAATACAAATGTTTTTAATGATTTTAAAAAATCAAGGTCCCTGCAAACTTTAAAAATACTGTACGTGTTTTGCTTTTCCCATAGTCTTACCTTCTCCTTCTATTCAATCCACAAATGTAAGCATTTATAAGATTTCACAAACAACAGTAATCTCAGTAATGTGCTATACGCAAAGCAATGATTTCTAAGCAAAATAGTTACCTTGATATGTAGTGGTTTTAGGAACATTAAACTGTTTCAGTTAACCTTCATTGTAATGGTTATGGGATACATATTCTAGGCCTAGAATGTAGCAACTTGACCAGTGAACAGAGTATATGATAAATACGTTCTACATTGAATTTTACATTTTTCATATAAAAGACCCTGGATTGCTTTTCTCAAATAGTTTACATTTTACCTTAGCCAACTTTCTTCTACTTTTCCCTTTGATCTTAGAGTAGAAGAGTTTTCCATAGACCACAGTGGTATGTGGGTATCAGCATGAATTCCTGTGTTTTCAGGAACAGATGGAAGCATTATTGGGCAGGTAGGGCCTTTCAGAGCCCTACATAGAGCTACATAGACTAACTAGGGCTGTAAAGAGAACCTCCTGGGACAGAGGAGATCGTCTCTGGCCAGGTCATCCATTGTGGCAGCCACATGCCTCATGTGGCTCTGGAGAGGAGGCATTGAACTTGAAAGGTCCTTAATTTTAGGAGCCACAGGTGGTTGGTGGCTAGAGGATTTGCAGACACAGAGCAGCCTGCATGCTTTCACTTACTTGGGGACCACAACACAAGCCAATCTCAGCACAGCCTGGTTGGCCGGGTGACAACTCCGTGTCCAGGGTCCCAACCTACTATCTCAACCTCGGGCCCATCTAAGAGCAGAGAATACCCCAAAGGAACAAAGACCCAACAAGAAACACGTTGTGCAGTCTTGCAAATCCTTGCCCATATGGGTTTCTACAATCCTGCTGACCAAGGCCTCTAAGCCTGCAGAGATACAGCGGGGCTCAGAACAGAGACGGGAATTCTCTAAGAGCAGTTCTATGCTGTGATCGCCTGAGCAGGTGCCTGTGGTCTGTTCTGACTGGAGGTGGACCCTGGTTTCTCCACTCCTGCCTTCCCTGCAGGGATGCTCAGACCCCAAAGTTACCATGGGGTCCAGCTCCCTCTGTGGGGGGCCGTCAGTCTTGCTGGTGTGACAGATGCCCCCCCTCTGAGGTGGTCTTAGGCTGGAAGCAAAGTGGCCTCCCTCTGACAGACAGATGGACCATCAGGTGAGAACTGAAATGCTGGTAGCTGCCCCAGTGCTCTGCCCCCTGGTGGTGTGTTGAGGAAATACTGGCCATTCCTCCACCTCTGGGGGAGGTTTCTAGGGGAGAAGAAGTTTGTATACTCTGACCTGGGGTCCTGGCTTCAGAGCGCTGTAGAGCAGCTTTGCAGTCTGGAACATGTAAGCATCTCTGAACCTCTTGTTTCCCCCTTGAGATGGGGGGCTAGCGGTTCTTCCCAGGGCCATCAAGAGGCAGAGAGCCTTCGGGGGGGAATATGTAATAGTAGGTAAAGGAAACGAGGCCACGTACCTTGTCTGGAAGCTGGTTACAGTCTTAGGTGGTGGCTGCATCCCTCACGCTGTTCCTTGATCCTCATGTGGTCGCATGCTCCCTCTTAGTTTCTGTGATCCTAGGGGGCAGGAGGTGGGGCGACGCCATGGCCCCTGCCTGGGCTTTGGGATCCAGATATTCCAGGTTGGGATCTGGGCCCCAGTCATCCACTTGGGTCCCTGTGCTCCTGTGTCCTCGGGCACGGGGCGTGAATCCCGCAGGAACCAGTAGATGACCTCGCAGACACGGGAGAGCTGGTTGGGACCTCCCTCCCTGTATCCCGCCCTCCCTGAAACAAATTGAAGATTTCACGATGCAATCCGGCTGGTTTCGGGTCCCACAGGGGTGAACCGCTGCCTCGTCCGTCTGCATGGACATAAATGCCACAGCGAGCAGGGAGGAGGGGGCTCCTTTCTCCCCCCAGATGGAAAGGCTTGAGCGTCTTGGGGGAACTCGACTGTGGGCTGAGACGTCCTCTCTGATCCTTGCTCTCCGGGGTGTGGCAGTGACTGTGCGGTGGTGTGGGGTGAAGGCCCACTGTGGGAGTCTCTGGAGGCTCCTCCAGAGTCCTCTCTCAGCCGGATGGCGTTTCTGTTACAGCTCTGGTATGGCCCTCTGAATGAGGCAGAAGCGGGATGTATCCTTTTCCAGGTGGGGGCTTGTAACCGAGCAGTCCTGATTCTGAAGGGGCTGGGGACAGGGAATCCAGCGGCCGCAGTAGGTTTGACTCTGTATGAACCCAGTGTCCTTCCCACAGCAAGGACGTCTTCCAGCTAAGCAGCGTGATCGAAAGACGTGTGATCACAGACATCGGCGAGGTCTTCCACATCTCTCCTTCCTGTTGAAGGGCAAGCAAAGAGAATACTGATTTTCCTTTTTTGTGGCTGAATTAGGACTGCTGCCTTGAGACTGAAGACTTCATTCAAATAAGGATTTGAATCCTTTTTACCCGATTCAGCGTTGGGGTTAGGCTGGGAAATACGCGAGCGGTCGTAGGATGGTATCTGCACGTTCTGCTCCTTTCAGGAGGTACGCACACATGTCGCTTAGTGCGTGTGCATGAAACGAGTTTCCTGGACATTGAATGGAGGCTTTCAAGTGCACTGTTGGCTCTGACTTGTCCCCCGGAGGCTACGCTCAGAACCCCTCTCAGGAATCAGGATGCCTGTGCTTCAAGGAGAATTGTAGCCCAGGGATGCCGAATCCCAACTTGAAACATTCTGTGGAGTTTCTAATCTAGAGAAGTTCTAGCAAAAATGTCGAGATGAGAAATATTTTACTTACAATTTTAGGAGTGTTTCAGACTTAGTGTCACAGTCAAGCAGAAGTAAAAATCCAGCCTCGGAATCCTGTGTGGCATGTTCGGATCTGCCCCGAATGACCGCCTGCCTCCCCTCCCCGGGCACGGACAGAGGTGCGGACAGATGTGAGTTTCCGTCCTCTGTGGACACGAGTGCTCAACGCTTCCTCTAACGAGCCCAGTGCTCTGTGTGGATAGTCCGTCTTGGGTCTTGGCTGGAAGGTCCTGTCCACACCCCCGTATTTCTCGTCTGTTGGCTGAGTGTTGGGTGAAGCTTCTGGGTGCTTCTGTCCTCTTCTCCATGGGAGTCTGTCCAGTCAAAAGAGTCAAAACGGGTTCTACTGGGCTTCCAGTGCACCCACCCCCTCTCACGTGCTGTAACCATTTCCAGGGGCACAGGAAGAATGGTTTCATGGAGGTCAGAAGAGACCATGACTTTTGTGTTTGGAAGAAGTGGGTTCACGACCAGGTAGAAACATTCTAGCTGTGCAGCCCTGCAACGTTGCATGAACTGTGCTCTGTTTTCATTCGTGAAGTGGGGAAAATGTAACACCAGAGAGCTCGACTCGGGACTGAAGGACCGCATCCCTGCCAGGCCTGAGTCCTGGGGTGGAGTCTGACGTTCCGGGGAAGAGCTCTGTGGCCACAGGAGGGAGACCCCAACACACCGTGACGTGAGGCCAGTGTGACAGCAACAGTTCCTCCCTCCTGATGGTCCAGGGGCAGGCGTGTGGTCTTGTGTGGATACGTGTGTCTTCCCTGATGTCCTCCCACAGGGAGCCAGACTACTGTCTGGTGCTTCGTGTCCTGAGTGGGTTGTCCTCATTCTGTAGACGGAAGTGACACACTTGTCAGGGCGAGACCCAGACGTTGTTGCCGCCCAAGGCCAAGACCAAAGGAGCTGGTGATCTCGGCTGCACGTCTAGCTGCAGAGGAGGCTGGAGGACGGGTTCTTACTCTGGAGACCCACGGGTCTGGAACAGGAAGGAGCCATGCGGGGGGCCTGAGTAATGTGGGCTGCGTGGGATTCTTGCCGGACTCCCCTCACGCTGAGGCCTCTCTCTCCTGCATCATCGGCAAGAAGTGCCTGGGGATCTGGTGATGTCCTCACGCAGGCTCCTGCACATCCTGTTACTGTATGGGTGTGTGGACTCACTTTTGCCCTCTCTATAGTCCTAACCACAGATTCTGCTTCCCAAACACTTGAAATTTCTTTGCAGATTCATTCCTGTACAGATTTCGTAAATATGGGAATGAAATTGAGAAAGTGAAGACGGACGGTGAATGATTGGTAAAACCAGTTTTGGCACAGTGAGTACAGGTTGGGGACACAGTGCTGACCGCGGTCTGGGGCACGGGTACTGGGCACCGGTGGCACAAACACTCTAGGCCACTCCTAGTACGTGTGGAGAGCATTTAACACCACTTTGGAGTGGCTCTTACCAAAGAATGCCGTCAGCTACATGCTGGTGAGTCGGGCAAGTTTCTGCCACTCTCAGGGTCGTTCTGGTCACGCTGTGTCTTTGAGACTCGAGGCAGTCCCAAGATGCACGTTCCCTGCCTGACCTTAACTCTGTTCGGAAACCCGCCCTGGGCATGAGCACGTGCTGGGAAAGCCCTAGAGGTCCGGGAGAACCTTTGGCCAAAACCAGCCAGCACGCAGGTGACCGCTGGGGACAGACCTCCGCGGTCAGACCCCAGACCCTGCACTGAGCCGATGGGTCTTTGCAGGAGGAACTGAGGCCACGCACCATCTTCAGAACCCAGTGCAATCATTTGGCTCTTGCTGGGAATAAACACCTGACTTCCAGTGACCTGAGACCTGGATCCCCACCCCCACGATCCACATGAACCATGAACACGTGAGTTCTGGAGACGCCTGAGAATGGGGTGGACCGAGACCCTAACCACAGCACAATCTGACTTTGGTCGATGTTTCTCAAAACCGTCGCTGAAGGTGAGGTGCAGCCTAGCAAAGTCTGATCCAAGGGACGATGAACACGTGGGTCCCACCGCAGCTCTGACACTGCCTGGGAACAGAAGCTTCCGACAAACCTGCTGGCGAAACATGTGAGTCACAAAAGAATCCGCTGCTTTTTCGGTTTATCCCTTGCTGTAGACAAGGTGAGGGAACCGTTTCTTGCTGGAACAGAACTGATTCTGACTGGGGTTCTCAGTCATGTTTTTTAGGCACCACATTAAGGAAGTGCGCAAATGTATTTATTTTCCTGCAGCCTTAGGGAAACGAGCAGAATACAGGTTAGGTTTTTTTTTTTTTTTTTTTTTTTTTTTTTTTTTTTCTGTATGTGACACAAGGACTAAGGTGTTTCACAAAAGTGACGATTTTCACACGACAGACTCTGCAGACGGAGGCAGAGTTGTTTTGGCTACTTGACGACAGAACCCTGGGTAAGTATCTCCACATTCTGTAGGACTTTCCTCACGGGCACAAGATGGCTGCAATGGCTCCACGAATCTCATGCTCACACGACAGTGTCCGAAGAGAAGATGGCTGCCTTTTCCCCTAATGCCTTTTGTGGGGGGGGGGGAGTAAACTGTGAGCAACCAGAGACTGTCAAGCACACTTTCCCTTCCAGGTCCCTGGTGTGGGTCGAGTCCTGTCCTCCCCCCACTGCCCGGGAGGGTGGAGAAATGAGCGTCTGGGAAGGGGAAGGGTATTGCTGTGGGTTTGAGAGCAACTGTCTCTGTCCCCTGAGGCCCTGGCACATTTGAATCCAAACCAGGTCCTGCAAGCCTGGGAGGAGGGAGAAGGCTATGGAAGGTAAGTTCTGCCACAAAAATAATTCTGGGTTAGAATCGAGTCCAAGGGAAAGGAGATTCTGAATCGGATCCTGATCAGCCTTTCCCTTCATCCTTCAGAGTGAGGGACTTTGTAGACACTCAGGTTTGCTGTGGGAAGTGCACTGAGCGAGCACAGCCCGTAACCCAGACGACACAGTGAACGTTGTGCGTCCCCTTGATCCGTGTGTGTCCCCACATTCACTGGACAGCTCAGCCGCACCAGTAAGTGGTTCATGAGCCTCTGAAAACCCGAGGCTGCTCAAGTCATCTGCATTACAGACGGGTCTCCACTAACACAGCCTCCATGTTCATACAACGTTCCGTCTGAGATTACGTCCAGAGCTCTTCACAATGGAGCCAAGACCCCAGCGGAGACGCCCTGCCTTCGACCTTCTCCTCGGTCCGTACGTTCCCGCCTTCCCCTCCTGACACCGTCCGCTCCCACCCACCCCCCCACCCCCCCGCCCCCGCGGCTGGTCTGGTTCTGCCAAGCTCAGACCCAACTCATCTTCCTATGCGTCCGTTCAGATTCTTCTTGTCCAGAAAGCTCTGCTCTCCCGCTGTCAAAGCACAAACCCCGTCTCCCACCCGCCTTCAGGGATTCGGTTTAGCCTGATGGTGCTGCCCCCGGCCTGGGGTTCGAACATGGGCTCCAGGAAGTCTGGACACTGGCCCCTGGTGTTCCTCTCCTCTTGCCGGTGTAGCCCCATCTGATCTCTCCCCTGCCTTCAGGTCCATGTGTCCATCCAGTGCAGAGCTGGCCGTCCCTCTGGAGCGGACCCCACAGGAAGCCGGGCTTGGTACCATACAGTCTGACCTGGGGGCCGTGTGGGTGAATGATCAGGTGGGGTCACCAATCTCGGGGCGTCTCCCGGAGGCAGGAGGGAGGAAGCAGGTGGGCTGAGGCCAGCAGGAACAGCCAAGGGAAGGGTGTCTGTTCAGGGGAAATGCTCTGCACAGTGGGGGCAGGACTCTGGGACCATGGAGGCCCTGAGAGCCCATCAGAAGGCTGGAGGCCAGGGCTTCCACGGGGCTCCCATCTGTGGTTCGTGGAGCTGCTCCTGGGGGTTCAGGCTGCTCTCTGCCCTGGCCGACCCTGTAGAGGGGGCTCCGCAGGGATGCTCACTTGGGGCTGGGCACCAGGGAAGCCTGAGCTCACAGGCAGGAGGACCTCGTGGTGGCCCTTGGCCTTGGAGTGTGGCGGGGAGACGTCTTTGCTGCTCTCCACCTGTCAGGAGGAGCCTGTCTCCCCCAGGTGAGCACTTCCTGCAACTGTGAACCACTCCCCTGTGGTCCACATCCCGATCCGGATAGCCGGTGGGGGGGGGGTTCCTTGTGGGTTCAGGGTGATCACTAGATGCCCCTGCAGAAAATAGACCTTCATCGACCTGAGCCAGGTGTGGGGCGGCTGCTCCTGGGACTGTCCCCAGGGTCCCCTGGCTGCAGACCTGCCTGGAGGAGGCGGCTCCACGCCCATAGGTCTTCCCGGGTCGTCCGCCACTGGGTGGGTCCCGTGGGCTGCCCTTCCTGAGAGGAGACTCCTCCGGACCAAGTCCAGGGAAAATCGGATCAGATTCCCACAGCAGCTGCAGCAGCAGGAGGGGACAGCGGGCCTCCGAGGGGTTGTAAGGTCCTGGGTGTGTCCCTACGAAGCCGGGATTGTGTCCTGACTAGCCCGGCCCCGGGGATGGCTACTAGTGGAGGGAAAGGGACCCTGTTCCACGGCAGGGTGAAGGTGCAGGGGACCGGGCCTGTGAACCTCTGGGGGGTGTGAGTGTGAGGGGGTGTCTGAACATGGAGGGGTGGTGGCGAATGTGTGCTACAGGAAGACCACGTACAGAATTGTCACAATGCTTACAGAGCTCCAAACCCGTTCCACAGTACTGCTCATTTCAGAATCGCCCGGGGCCCTTGGCAGACACAGCCCTCGTGCCTCTGACTCAGTAAGTCTAGGGCTAGGACCAAGGATCTGGGGTTTTGAACAATTTTCCAGAGGATGCTGGTGCCACACAGACCACACTTGGAGGGTCGGTGGTCACCCTCTCACCCGTGGCATGGGTTTGCCCCTTGGGTCTGTCAGAACCAAACCCAACTTGATAAAATGAAGCAGAAATAAGAGATCATGCAGCTCTGAACCTGCGAGTCATGAAACTGGCAGCTTCTAGAAAGGATGAGTTGTGCGTTCCTCCCAGACTGTGGGAGATTTATGGGGAAATATGGAGGTTATTTGGGTTTTCGGATGATGGGTTGTCTTCTGGTCATCTTTCTTACCTGGGTGGGGGCTAGGGTGTGGGTGGGAACCAGGAAAACGGCAAGTCCAGCGGTGGCCTGGGCAGACTTGGTGTTGAGGGACTGGCTGGGGTCCTCTGACCTGCAGGAAGAGCTGTGCATTCCTGTAGGGTAAGGCTGTTTCCGTTATGTACTTGCTTTGACTCTCTGCACGTGTCCTTAACAGAAGGGACACCGTATCAGTTCTGTTCTACGGGGGCTACACTGTGGTTTGGTTTAGGGAGAGCAAATACCCGGTCCTAGAGGTTGATTGTTCTCATGCAGCCCCTGAGGATGTAAAACCCACTCCCTCACCAACAGAGATGGGAAGCAGACCGGTGGGGCCAGTGGCTGGAGGGGGCGATGGAAGGGAAGAGACAACGTAAGAGGCACGACAGACCCCATTCTGGACCATGATCTTGGCCATGACCTTGGGCATGCTCTTTGCCCCACTAAGTCCAGTTTTAGCAAGAATCCCACTGGGGCAGCTCAGAGTTTGTCCACGCGTGGTACCTGTTCCCCCACGGTATTGTCCCGCCGGCCTGCCACAGTAAGAGTCCTGTGAAGTCCACTGGGCCCAACTCCATCCCCTGGGCCCTGCTCCTTGGCTGTGACCCCCAGTTGAGCCCCTCCTTGGCTGAACCAACCTCTCTCCCATGCTGGAAACCTCTTTGTTAATGAAAAGGTCTTCCCATCATTAACAGGTGTCGTGAACCACTTTCTCACAGGTAAGAACTTGCTTTTGGAGTGTAGACCATGTTTTGAAACTAGAGGGTCATTGCCTATGATCATGAATGCATGAATGTCACTGAAATGTTCTCCTTAAACCAGCTGTGATGTGAATTTCACCTGAATTAGGAAATAGACACGTTAAAATGCTCAATGATTTCCTCTTCCTCCTGATCTGTAGGTTGACTCTTCTCGGGGACTGTTCTGCTCCACACCACACTGCTGGGTTCAAGCAAGAGCTTGCCTGGGGCCGGCCACCCAGTCGCTGCCTCCCCTTCCTGCCTCAGACCCGCAACCAAGGTAGCCCGTGGGGACCCGCCAATGGTCAGGGTTAGGTCACCACATGCCTGTGGGAGACAAAGTTGGCACAAGAGCCTGTTGGACGGTGCAGACGGAGAGTGCTGTGAGATTGGGTTTCTGCTCCCAGCAGAGGCTCCCACCTCTCCACCCACTGATGATGGCCTGGCCTGCCTGAGGTCCCCTCCATCATCAGCACAGGAGTTCTGCGAGGATGGGTTCCCTCCCAGGCTGCCCTCACTTAGCCAACACACAGGTTCCAGGTCCCAGGAGCTGCAGGTGTAGATCCTGAGCTCAGGAGAGGGCCCAGGTGCACGGTGCAGCCCCACCAGGACTGGCTGGGCCTGGGGTACGGACAGTGTGCCCGGTAGGCCGGCAGACACCACAGCCAGACCTGCAGCCTGTTCCCAGCATTGATCACGTGTCACCTCCAAACACCCACGGTCGATGATGTGTGTGCGAATGCTTGGGCCCTTGCTGGTGGCTTGTTTCTTGAGCATCAGAGGTTTGAGACATCTGTGGAGAGAACTGTGCTGCCTTGAAAGTTCTGTTCTCAGAAGTCATTCACCTGGTTTGTCCCTGGGAATGGGCTCCTGGGTCTGGGTTCCAGGGGGTCCCGGGCTGGAGTTTTGGGACCTGCTCCGTTTGTACAAGAAGATGAAAGCTTTAGTTCCCTGGCTCATCTTCCACGGGGTGAATATCTTTAGACTCTTGTCTCTGTCTGAAGCCACATCAGGGACCTGTCACCTGCGGAAAAACAGGGTTGGCACAGCGCCTGGGGGAGCCTCCTGGAAGCCAGGGAGAAGGGCAGGCCTTAAACCCCTCCAAGATTGCTTGCGTCCCTGCAAGTGTCACCGGGCAGAGGGACCAGGTGATGGAGAAGATAAACGTGGGGATGGTGATTGCAGCGCGTGTCTTCAGAGTAGTGGAGGGAGGGGTTCCCACCGGGGGTGTCCCTGCGGAAAGGACAGGTGTGTAATGGTACCCGAGTGAGGGCCAACACCTATCTATTTGGAGTGTGCTGCCCCAGCGCGGGCTGTCCTCCTCCCTTGAGATTGGCAAAGACACACAGTGGGAGGCTCAGGTCAGCTCGGGCGGCAGGTGGTCCAGGAGGGGAAGCTGGAGGACGATGAACAAGAAGAGGACGTCCTGACTGACGGCTGGGGGGTACAGGATGGGCTTCTCTGGGCCTGAGTGAGAGGGGAGAACAGTAGCCAGGGTAGCTGGTCCCTGTGGAGTCCAGTCCTGCCGGCTCGTGCTGCAGAGGCTAGAGGTCACTCCTGCGGTCTTCTCTGGCCAGGACACATAGTTTGTATTGTTGCCTACCCAGTTTGGCAGAAAACCCAAATAATAGCTTCAGTCCCTAGGTGTGGAGGGGAGCAGAGCTCGGGGTCTGAAGCTCTGTGCGTCGTGACCGAGGTTCCCCGTGTTCCTGGCTCCCCGGGGCTTCCTCTCTGGGTGTGCACGGTCACAGAGCCCACAGCCTCCTGAGCAGGTAGGGGAGGGTCAGGCGGAAAGAAAGCTGCTTCCCCCAACACCTAGAAAGCCCCAGCAAGTGCCCTATTCACCCGCTCCACGACCGAGGAGGGGCAGAGAGAAAGTGGGTTCCCGCGACCGCTTTAGAACAATCCTGCATTTAGCACCTGCAGGAGGGACCCGCCTTGGATACTGTCCATGGGGTCAAACTGGCATTCACGGCACACAGGACGTGAGGAGTGTGACTCCCGGCTGTACAGACACAGGAGAGATCTGAGACCCTTTCCTCTGTCTGGACAGCTCTTTACCCCAGAGCATGTTGTGAGTCCCTGTCCCTCCCCGTGAAAGCTGGGAGGGCTGGCTACCTTCGCAGACGCCCTTGAAGCTGCCCCAGGAGCCTGTGACCTCTGCTCCGTCCTCACGGGCACCCCTGCGGGTGGGGGGCCTCCTACCGAGTGGCTACATGAGGCCCTGGATCTGCAGGTCCGGACGAGGGCACGGGGCACCTCTATTTCCCAGAGCGGTGGAGGAACAACTTGGGGAGCCACGTCCTGTGTCCAGACTCCATGGCTTCCGGGGCTCAAGATGGAGGCTGGCCGTGCCGCGCGGCCCCTGGAGTGTCTGCCGGGCCAGGTCTTGAGCAAGACGGGGGTTTCGTTTCCTGCTTTCCCTTCGTCTGCTGGTTTACCAAGTTGGAGCGTAGATGGTGTACGATATTAGCTGCAAGTCCACGGTGTGGGGTCCACATTTGGTGGGTGTGGACACATGTGTCTACACTAGGAAGCGATGGCAATAAGCCAGTCACCATCTGTCCCTGCAGGAAAGGACGATATGAACCCGGTGCTGTGCCCGTCTTCCTAGTGTCTGTCGGTCCCTTCACCTACACTTGCCCTCCCCTCACTGCCCTCACCGCCCTGCCCCTGGACGGTTCTCGGGATCTGTGTGTTCCTGTCCTGGTCGGTTGGGTTTTAGATTCCACACGTAAATGGAATTGTAGGGTTCATCTTTCTCTTCTTCCACAGAACAGAACAGATTTAGGTCCATCCATGTTGTCACCGTGGTAAGCTCTCGTCCCTTCCCGTGGCTGAGGAATAGCGTGTGTGGCTGGGAATGGACAGATGTCCTCACCCACCCAGCTGCTGAAGGACACGTGCGCGGCCCAGGTCGAGGCTGGTGTCCGCGATGCTCTAGCAAACGCACGTGTGCTTGTGTCTCTTTGATTGAGAGTTTTCCTTGGATAAATACCCAGAAGAAATGGCGGCATCATACGGTAGTTCTCTTTTCAGATTTGTTAGGCATCTGTCCTGTTTCCCACAGTGGCTGCCCCGTTTTGCGTCCCCAACAGTGCACGCATCCTTCAGTGACACTGTGTTTCTTTCTAGTAACAGCAGTTGGCAGGTGTGAGGTCATCTCGTTGTCGTATTGATTATTCCTCATGATTGGGGACATTCAACCTCTTTTTCCGTGTCAGCCATCTGTACGTCGTCTTTGGAGAAAAATTCTGTTCAGGACCTCTGCTTGTTTTGTTTTCTTTGCTATTTTATTTTATTTTTTTTAAAGATTTTATTTATTTATTTGTCAGAGACAGAGGGAGAGAGAACGAGCGAGCACAGGCAGACAGAGAGGCAGGCAGAGGCAGAGGGAGAAGCAGGCTCCCTGCCGAGCAAGGAACCCTATGTGGGACTCGATCCCAGGACCCTGGGATCATGACCTGAGCCGAAGGCAGCTGCTCAACCAACTGAGCCACCCAGGCGTCCCTTCTTTGCTATTTTAAATTGGACTTTTTAAATAAGTGAATTGTGAGAATTCTTTATATATCTGGGGTACTAATCCCTCATGGGATGTACCCTTTGAAAATACCTTCTCCCTCTCTATAAGTTGCCTTTTTGCTTTGCAATGGTTTCATTCAATGTGACAAAACCTTTTCACTTTGGAGGAATCCTGTTTATTTTTGCTGTTGTTGCTCTTGGATGAGGAGATTCAAAAAAATATCACTAAGTCCAGCACCGACATGCTTACTGCCTGTGTTTTCTTCCAGAATTTTACAGTTCCCAGTCCTACGTGGAAGTCTCTAATCCATGTTGAGTTCTGAGTCTGGGAGGAGTATGGTCCGCTTTCATGCGTGAGGTTGTCCAGGTCTCCGAACATTTGGTGAATAGATTTTCACCCACTGTGTATTCTTGCCTCTTTGTCAATGACCAACTCACCATGTCAACATGGCTTATGTCTAGACTCCCTTGTTCCTTTGATCTCTGTGTATTTCTGTGTCCGTTTCACACTGTTGTGATTGTGATAGGTTCGTAGTGAGGGTTGGAATCAGGGGTGAGATACCTCTAGCTTCATTCTTTGTAAAATTGTCTTTGCTATATGGGGCCATTTGTTTGAAGATTTTAGGGTTCCTTGCTGTACCTCTATGAAGACACACCATGATGTTTTGATGGGGATTGCATTGATTCTAGATGGCTTTGAATAGTGGGATATTTTAACAATAGTCTTCCAACCCATGGGCATGTGTTACCTTTTCATTTATCTGTGTGGTGTTCAGTTTCTTTCATCCATGTCTTATGGTCTTCAGTGGATAGGCCTTTCACCGCAGTTGAATTTATTTCTAGGTATTTTTCTGTAAGAATTTATTTATTTATTTGACAGAGTACAAGCAGAGGGAGCACAAGAGAGAGGGAGAAGCTGGTTCCTGCAGAGAACCCAACATGGGCCTCGATCCCAGGACCCTGGGATCATGACCTGATTGAAGTCACAAGCTTAACCAACTGAGCCACCCAGGTATACCACTAGGTATTATTTTTAATGCAATTATGGATTGGGGGGGGGGTATTTTCTTAATTTCTCTTCTCAATATTTCATTATTAGGGCATAAAAATGCTGTAGTCTCCTCTATATTTTGGATCCTGCAACTTTACTGAATTCCTTCCTTTCTAGAATGGGCCTTTGGTGGATTCCTAGGGTTTTCTATATAGTATCCCACGTCTACCAATAGGGACAGTTTGTCCTTTCCAATTTAGATGCCCCTTACCTCTTGTGGGATTGGCTGGGACAGCCAGCACCATGCGCAATGAAGGTGGCCGAATGGGCATCCTTGCTCTTGAACTTAGAGGATGAACTCTCAGCTCTTTGCTGTGGAGTACAATGTGAGCTGTGGGTTTGCCATATATGGACCGTGTTCTGAAGTATGTTTCCTCTATACTGACTTTGATGGTTGTTCCAAATGGATGTTAAATCTTGTCAAGTGCTTTCTCTGTCCCTATCACGTGCTTTTATTCCTCTGTTCATGTGTTGTATCACGTCTATTTACAGACATTGAACCATCCTTGCCTCCCTGGAATAATCCCACTTGATCTTGGTGTGTGGTCTCTTTCATGTCAAATTCGGTTTGCTCCTATTTTGTTGAAGGTGATTACATCCATTTCATCCGGGATCCTGGCCTGTGATTTCTGAGGCGGTGTCTGGTTTTGGTATCAGGGTAATGCTGGCTCAGTAGAATGAGCCCCTTTCTCTTTGTTT
The DNA here is from genome assembly GCF_011764305.1 of Mustela putorius furo. Taxonomy (NCBI): domain Eukaryota; kingdom Metazoa; phylum Chordata; class Mammalia; order Carnivora; family Mustelidae; genus Mustela; species Mustela putorius. The sequence goes on from NW_025421913.1 coordinate 69,202, forward strand.
TTCTTATACTTTTTTTTTCTTAATAGTTTGAGAAAATATGTGTTAATTCTTCTTCAAATGTTTAGTAGGTTTCCCCTATGAATCCATCAGGTTCTAGATATGGGGAAGTTTTTAAAATAAGTTCCATTAATCAAGGTATGGCATACCATTAGTTTCAGATATAGTGTTCCGTGTTCAGTGCTTAGTTGAGCATAACACCCAGTGCTCATCATATCACGTGACTTCCTTATTGTCCATCACCCCGTTACCCCCACCTCCTTTTTCACAACCTTTCGTGTGTTTTCTGGATTTAAGAGTCTCCTATGGTTTGTCTCCCCCTCTGATTGCTTCCCATTCCGTTTCCCTCCTTTCCCCTGTGGTCCACTGTGCTATTTCTGACGTTCCTCATATGAGTGAAACCATAGGATAATCGTTTCTCTGCTTGACTTATTTCACTTAGTGTAATACCCTTCAGTTCCAACCATGTTGATGTAAATGGTAGATAGTCCTCCTTTCTGGTGGCTGAGTAATATTCCATTGTATATATGAACCACATATGGGGGGGAGTTTTTTGATCATTGATGTAATTGCATTACTAGAAATCTGCCTATTAAGACTTTGTTTCTCCTTCAGTCATGGAATATTGTATATTTTCAAGAATTTGTCCACTTCCAAGTTGTCACATTTCTTGGCACCTGACTGTCCATAGTAGTCCATTATCCTCAGTGCTGCTATGGCATGGGTAGTAAGTGCTCTTTCGTGTCTGACATCATTTGGGCCGTATTTTTTTCTTGGTGAGTGTAGCTAAAGGTTAATCCAGTTTCTTTAGAAAGAAGGAGCTATTTAGTTTCATTGATTTTTTTTTTTCTTCTTCCCTTCGTTTGGATTTTTTCCCAACCTTGATCTTTATTTCCTTCTTTTTCTAACTAACTTTGGCTTTGGTGGTTCTTTTTTTAGTTCTTCTAAACAGAATTTTAGGTTACTTACTGTTTGGCTATAAACTGCCCAGTTAGAACTGCTTTTGATCCATCCCATAGTTTTTGGGCTGGTGTTTCTTTTTTTCTTTCTTCCTTCCTTTTTTTTTTTTTTTTTTTTTTTTTTTTGGTCTCAAGGTATATTTTGAGCAGGTGTGGCCTGTGCATGTGTGTTTTCCAGTGTTTTGTAAATGATTTCTAGTTTCATACAATTGGGGTTGGAAAAGATGCTGAATATAATTTCAGTTTTCTAAACTTTGAGACTTGTTTTGTGACCTAACATGCAATATGTCCTGGAGAATATCCCAGTGCATTTTAGAAGAATGGTATGAAGTGGTTTAGGGATGGAAAGTTCTGTATATAAAGTCCATCTGGTCTAATCTATCATTCGAGGTCAATGTTCTCTTGTTGATGCTGTCTCGATTATCTAGGCCTTGATGTCAACAGGATGTTAAATTCCCTACTACTGCATTCCACCCATTTCTCTCAATTACTAATTATTTTATATGTTCTTAGGTGATCCTATGTTGGGTGCATAAATATTAACAATTGTTACATCCTCCTTTGGGTAGTTCTCCTTATCATGTAATGCCTTTCTTCTTGGTTTTTTTTGTTGTTGTCGTTAGGTTTTTATTTTATTTTAAATTTTAAATTCAATTAACCAACAGGTAGTACATCATTTTTTGATGTACTGTTCAATGATTCATCAGTTGTATGTAACATCCTTATAACCCATGCCTTCCTTAATGTCCATGACCTAGTTACCCCATCCCCCCACCCACCTCCCTTTCGACAACTCTGTTTCCCAGAGTCCAGAGTCTCTCTTCTTTTGTCTCCCTCTCTGATTTCTTCCCAGTTTTCCCTCCCTTCCCCTATGATCTGTGGCATTATTTCTTATATTCCACAAATGAATTTAACCATTCTTCTGATTGACTTATTTCACTTAGCCTGATATCCTCCAGTTCCATCCATATCTATGCAAATGGTAGGTATTCATCTTTCTGATGGATGAGTACTCTCCCATTGTATATCTGAACCACATCCTTATCCATTCGTCTGTTGACAGACAGCTCAGCTCCTTCCACAGTTTGGCCATTGTGGACACTGCAGCTATGCACGTTGGGTGCAGGTGCCCCTTTTCATTCCATCTGTATTTTGGGGTCCATTACAAACATCCATTTTGTCTGATTCAGGATGGCTCCCTCAACTTTTGGGGGGCCCCATTTCTTTTGACTGTCTTCTTCCATCCCTTCACTCTCAGTCTTCAGATGAAGCGAATCTCTAGTAAGAATCAGCCTGATGAGTCTGGTGCTTTATTCACTTAACCACCCTGTGTCTTGTAGAGCATTGAGTCCACTTATGTTTAAAGTTATTACTGATACGTAGTTACTGTCTTTTACAAACTTTCTTCTGATTCAGTGACTTCAGTGTTATGTGTGGATTCCTGAATTGTTTCTGTGTCTACCGCAGGGATGGATTTCGTGGTTAACATGAAGTCCCTCTGGAACATCCTAGCAATACAGCGTCTATGTACAGTTGCTCCCTTGAGTTCAAGTGTGTTGTAAATCACTGCATTTTTATTCCACCCCATCCTGTTGGTTTTTGGCATATTTTACATCTTATGTTGTATATCCGTTGACTAATGATTGAAGATCTAGAAGACTCTACAGTATTGGTCTTCATGCTAGCTGTGTGTGGGTTGACCCAGTACCTTCCCTAGGTTTACTTTTTTCTTGATCTCTAGTTACAAACTCCTATTTTTCCACTTATAGTCCCTTCAGCATTTCTGCAAGGCTGGTATAGTGGGGCTGAACTCCTTCTTTTTATTAATCACAAAAAGTGTTCTCTTCAATCCCACCACCTCTATGATCCATCTCCCCACCATTTCCCCATCCAGTAACCATCAGTTCTCTGCACATTTTTTTTTCTTTTTTTAACCTATCATTATACTTTCTCCACCCATCCATGTGGTTGCAAATGGCAAGATTTCACTTTTTCTTACAGCTGAAAAATATTCCATTATATATGTATGGAGATGTGTGTATATATAATGGAATATGGATTTTTCTATTATATCTGTTTTTAACGTTTTGAGGAACATCCGTTCTGTTTTCCACAGTGGCTGCACCCATTTCCATTCCCACCAACAGTGCCCGAGGGCTCCTTTTCCTCCACATCCTCATGGATACCTGTTGTTTCTTGTGTTGTTAATTTTAGCCATTCTGATGGGTGTGAGATGATTTCTCATTATAGTTGTGATTTGCATTTCCCTGATGAGTGATGTGGAGCATCTTTCTGTGTCTGTTGGCCATCTGGATGTCTTTGGAGAAATGTCTGTTCATGTCTTCTCACTTTTAAGATGATCTCTTTGGGTGTTGGGTTTTCTAAGTTCTTCACATATTTTGTGATACTCGTTATTGGATATGTCATTTGCAAGTATCTTCTGCCATGCAGTAGGTTGCCTTATTTAGCTTACCTGATTGTTCCCTCTATGTGCAGAAGCTTTTGATTCTGATGTAGTTCCAGTAGCTTACTCGTGTTCTCCTTTCCCTTGCCTCAGGAGACCTATCTAGAAATCTGTTGCTATGGCTGAGTCAGAGAGATTACTGCCTGAGTTCTCTTTAGGAATTTTGTGGTTTCAAGTCTCACAATTAGGTCTTTGATTCATTTTGAGGGGTGTGTGTGTGTGTGTGTGTGTGTGTGTGTGTAAGAAAGTGGTCTAGTTTCATTGTTCATGTTTCTGTCCAGTTTTCTCAGCACCATTGTTTGGAGAGACAGTCTTTTATCCGTCAGATAGTTTTATCCCTTGCTGAAGACTAATTGATGATCTAATTGGGGGCTATTTCTAGGTTTTCTAGTTTTGTGGGCTTTTGTGCCAGTACCACACTGTTTTGGTGACTACAACTTTGTAATATAATTTGAAGTCCAGAACTGTGATGCCTCCAGCTTTGTTTCCTTTCAAAATTGCTTTGGCTATTTGGGGTCCTTTGGGTTTCCATACAAACTTTTAAAATTGGCCTAGTTCTACAAAAAATGCTGTTGGTATTTTGATAGGAGTTTCATTAAATCTATCGATTGTGTTGGGTTATATGAACATTTTAACAATCTTGCCATCTTGAGAATGGAATGTCTTTCTGTTTCTTTGTGTCATCTTCTATTTCTTTCATCAGTGTCATAGTTTTTGTGCAGTGTGGGGTCTTGGTCTCTTTGGTTATGGTTATACTTGGATATTTCATTGTTTTTGGTGCAATTGTAAGTATGATTGTTTTCTTAATTTCACTTCTGCTGCTTCATTATTAGTGGATGAGAATGAAGCAGATTTTTGTACATGACTTTGTATTGTATGACTTTGTGGAATTCATCTCTCAGTCGTAGTCGTGTTTTGGTGAACCTTGGGGTTTTCTATGTATAATATCATGCCCTCTGCAAATAGTGAAACTACACTTTTTCCTTACCAATTTGGATGGCTTTTATTTCTTTCTGTTGTCTGATTGCTGAGCCTAGGACTTCTAGCACTATGTTGAACAACAGTGGTGAGAGTGGATATCCCTGTCTTGCTCCACACCATAGAGGAAAAGTTCTAAAGTTCTCCCCATTAAGGGTGATGTTAGCTGTGGGGTTTACATTTAAGGTCTTTATTAAGTTGAGATATGTTCCCTTTACTCCTGTTCTGAGTGTTTTTAAAATCATGAGAGGGTATTGTACTTTGTCTAAGTCCTTTTCTGCATCCATCTAAATGATCATATGCCTTTTATCCTTTTCCTTACTGTAGTAATAGATGATATTCATTTATTTATAAATATCAGACCACACTTGCATCCCAGAAATAAAGCTACTTCATCACTGGGAATGATTTTTTTAATGGATTGTCAGTTTCAGGTCGCTAGTATTTTATCAGGATTTTTGCATCAATGGTCATCAGAGATATTGGCTTGCAGTTCATTCTTAGTGGTGTCTTTATCTGGTTTTGGTATCAAGGTAATACCTCATAGAGTGAATTTCAAAGTTTATGTTCCTTTTTTTTTTTTTTCCTTTTTTTTTGAATAGTGTGGGAAGGATTGAGTATTAACTCTTGAGTGTTTGGTGGAAAAACCCCTGTGCAGGCATCTGGTCCTGAACTTCAGTTTGTTGGGAAGTTGTTGATTTGAATCAGTTTCATGGTTGATATTTGGTTTGTTCGAATTTTCTACTTCTTCCTGCTTCAGTTTTGATAGTTTATATACTTCTAGGAATTTCTCCATTTCTTCTAAGTTGCCCAATTTGTTGGCATATAGCTTTCCATGCCATTCTCCTACAAGCCTTTGTACTTCTGTGATGTTGGTTATTTCACCTCTTTCATTGGTGATTTGGGGTCCTTTTATCAATTTCTTGGATGTTTTCAAAGAACCAGCTCCTGGTTTTATTGATCTGTTCTCCTTTTCAGTTTCCATATCATTGATTTCTGCTCTAATCTTTATTTTTCCCTTCCTTCCTTCTGCTGTTTTTGGGTTTTGCTGCTTCTAGCTCCTTTAGGTGAAAGGTTGTGTTGTAGGGATTCTTCTTCCTTCTTGAGCTAGGCCTGTATTGCGATTTTTGTTCCATCCCAAAGATTTTGCACCAGGGTTTTCTCATTTTCATTTGTTCGCATGTAATTTATTTCTTTGATTCCCTGGTCCACCTCCTTTAGTGGCATGTCATCTCACCTCCCCATATTTCGTGCTCTTTCTAGTCTGTTCCTTGTGATCAATTTCTAGTTTTATAGTGTTGTGGTCAGAAAAGATGTATGGAATGACTCCAATCCTGGAATTTATTGAAATTTGTGGCCTCACATGTGATCTACTTTGGAGAACGTTCCATGTGCTTAGGGGAAGAATGTGTATTCTGCTGTGTTAGTATTGAATGTTCTGAATGTATCTACTAAGTCCATCTGGTTTAGTGTGTCCTTCAAAGCCACTGATACCTTGTTTTTCTGTTTGGATGATCTGTCCATCGCTATAAGTGAGGTGTTCACATACCCTACCATTGTTTTATTACTATTGATTACGGGTTTTGTTTGCTATTAACTGTTTTTATGAATTTGGGTGTTCCCATAATGGGTGCATAAATATTGACAACATTCAGGTACCTGGGTGGCTCAGGAGGTTAGTCTCTGCCTTTGGCTCAGGTCATGATCCCGGGGTCCTTGGATCGAGCCCCACATTGGGCTCTCTGCTCCGCAGGGAGCCTGCTTCCCCTACCCCCCGCCTGCCTCTCTACTTGTGATCTGTTAAATAAATAAAATCTTTAAAAAAATATTGACAACATTCATATCCTCTTGTTGGATTGTCACCTTTATTATGATGTAGTGTCCTTATTTATTTCATTATAGGTTTTGTTTTAAATCTATTTTGTCCAATATAAGTATTGTTACCCTGGTGGTGTTGGGATACCCGTTTGTAGAATTGTTTCCTCATCCCCTCACTGTCAATCTGCAGGTGTCTTTATGTCTGAAATGAGTCTCCTCTAAGCCATGTATTGATGGGTCTTTTTTTTTTTTTAATCCACTCTTTTGATTGGAGCATTTAGTCATGTACATTCAAAATAATGGTCAGTACATACTTATTGCCGTTTTGTTACCTGGTAGTTGTTCTCTGATCCTTGTTTTCTTTCATGGGTTGTCAGCTTTTAGTGATAATCTTTGATTTTGTTTTATCTTTCCATATGCATAGCTGGTTTTCAACCCGTGGTTACCGTTAGGACTGTACAGAACATCTGCATGTGGCCGTCTTTATAAAGTTGATGGTGACTTCATTTTAAATCCATTCTTTACACCTCTGCCCACCACACATTACAGGTGTCTGGTATCCCATTTCATATCCTTTTATGATTCCCTTGACTACTTTTTACAGAAATCTTTATTTTTGGTGTTCTTGTGTTTCTATCTTCATACTGTCCTTTGTCTTTTCATTCTCAAAGAGTCCCCTTTAGTATTTCCTGTTGGGCTCATTTAGTGGTCATGAATTCCTTTGGTATGGGTTTGAGAAACTCTTCACCTCTCCTTTTATTCTGAGTGACAACCTCACTGGATAGAGCATTCTTGGCTGCAGGTTTTCCTTTAAGTACTCTGAATACATCATGCCCCTCCCTTCTGGCCTGCCAAGTTCCCCCTGAGAAGTCAGCTGATGGCCTTATGGGGTTTCCCTCATATGGCACGGTCTTCTTTTCTCTTGCTGCTTTTGATGTTTTTGGTCTTTATTGATTTTCCATTTTAATTATTATGTGTCTTGGTGTGTACCTCCTTGATTAATTTTGTTGAGGTATCTTCATGCCTCCTGGATTACATACCTGTGTCCTTCCCCAGATTCGGGAAATTTTCAACTATTATTTCTTCTCATAAATTTGAAGGGGGGAGTCCCCCTATTGCAAATGTCACTATGACTGATGGAGTCACTGTGTTCCTTGTATCTATTCTCACTTTGCATAATGCTTTTTTTCCTCTCATTTGCTCCTCTCAATTTCCTTTCCTCTGCTTGCTCTAGTCCACTGTTTGCTCCATTAAGTGTATTTTTAATTTCGTGTATTGTGTTCATCGTCTCTGCTTGGTGTTTTACTCTTTCTTAAGGGTCTCACTGAGGTCCTCCAGTCTTTTCTCAAGTTCAATATCTTTATGATCATCACTTTAAATTCTCCATAGAGCCTATTAGTTCTGTGTCACTGAGGTCTCTTGCTGTGGATTTAACCTGCTCTTTCTTTTGGGACCTATTTCTCTGTCTCCTCATTGGAAGTCTCTGTGTCTGTTTCTGTGTATTAAGAAAGTCTACTACATTTCCTACTCTTGAAGGTAATGCTGTTATGAAGTCCTGTACTTCCCTGCACCGTCCCCTGTCCCCCAGGGCCTGGCACCACACGCTTGTCTCTTATGTGTGCTACCTGTGCTCTGCTATTGAGTCTTGGCCTTTTTCTTTCCGTTTTCTTCAGAAGCTTGCTGTGCCTTTTGATGGCAGCATTTGGGGTGGTCTGCTTGCAAAATGAGACCTGCCCCTGTCACCATAATGGAGGTAGGACAAGATGCTCTTTTCAGGGGACATGGTATTGGCAGGGTTTGTGTCCATGCTCTGTGGGAGGGTTCCACAGGACCAGGGCTATGGCCGGTGTGAATGGGAAGGATGGACTGTGGAAGCATAGGGATATGGGGGCTGGGGTAAACAAGTTAGGGAACCAATGCCGATGTCCCCACTGGTTCCTGCTGGTGGCCTTTGGTTATGCAGGAGGGTGGTCAGGAAATGGCACCTGCCAGTTCATTTAGCCCTGATGGTACCTCCCTGCCATCCCTGCCGCTCTGTTCACACTCTGAGATGAGCAAATCATGCTCCCTCCTGTCGGCCACTGGTGTTTCCCAAACTGGGTCTCAGCTGCATGTCCATGGACTGTGGGTCATTCTGTCTCTTTAAGGTAGGACACTGTTTCCAACATCAGAGCTAAGCCCATCAACTCTTTGATTTCCGTACTTTGAGCCTGACTGGTCATAAAAACTCATGAAATTCAGTCTCTCATGTGAGAGGCAAATCCTCCTATTTGGATTGGAGGATGAGAGATCCATCCTCCTATTTGTGGGCTCCTCTGTGGGAATGTCTGTTTGTTTCCCTTCTCTGTGCCCATCAGCTCCCTCTGCACCATGGAGGGCTGGGGTCCATTTTGCCCTTCCTACCTCCTTTTATGGGGTCTCCTCTCTATGTTGAGCTGTAGAGTTTGTTCTGTCAGCCTTCAGATTTTTTCTGGCTTATTTAGGCTGACATGGTATTACTTGTGTCCCCTGGAGAGGGGGGGAGGTGAACTTAAGGTCCTCCTACTCCACAGGTTTCCCAACCTCCTGGTGATGAAAACTCCTTTAGCTTTTGCTGGTCCCCTTATCTCCAATTTTGAGTGATGACCTTTCTGGATAGAATATTCTCAGGTTTTCTTTTCAGCACTTTGAACATATCCTGCCCCTCTTTCTGGACTGCAAAATGTCTATCTAAAAAATTCCGCTGATAGTCTCATGGGTGGTGAGTTTTCTCTCACTGCTTTTAAGATTTCCTTTGTTGACACTTGGTAGTGTCTCCATGTGGATGTCTTTGGGTTCATTTATTTGCAACTCTTTGCCAAGGCATGTGGATGACTTTTTCCCTCACCAGGTAAAGGTTTTTCAGCCACATTTCTTCAAGAGGTTTTATTTCCCTTTCTCTCTTCTCCTTCTGGGACCCCTGTAATGTGAGTGTAAGTATACTCGATGTTGTCCCACATCCCTTCACCTATTACGTTTGAAAATGTTTTGCCATTCTACGTGGTGATTTCCATGAGCTGGTCTTCCAGATCACTGATCTGTTCTTCTGTATCATCTAACCTGTTGTTTCTTTAAATTTCATTGAAGTTCTCACAGTGTTTATTGAGTTCAGTGAGCAACTTTGTGACCATTAGCTTGAATTTTTGGGGGAGACGGAGCTCTATTTCATTTAGTTCTTTATCAGAGGTATTGACTTTTAAATATATTCCTTTTCTCCTCATTTTGCCTGTTTCTATTTAGTATGTAGATCAGTTACATCTCCAGGTCTTGAAAAAGTGGGTTTATGTAGAAGGTGTCCTGGGAGGCCCAGGAGTACAGCCCTCCCAGTGCCCATCTCCCAAGCCTGGGGCTCCAAGGATGTCCCCTGAATGGCCTTCATGCACTCCCCTATTTTGGATGAGCCATGATTCCTACAGACTCATAGACATGGGGCTCTATCCCATGGCATGGCTGCAACAGGTGCAGGTAGGTGGGGGTGGGGCAGGCCTCCAGCGCAGCTGGCTGGGAGGTCCTGCTGGGATTGTTGCAGGGACTCTAGTATGTGGGGCTGGCTCCCTGGGCAGAGGGTGCTGATGCCAAATGAGGCTACCTCCCAGAGTAGGCGGGGGACCACTAGGAACCATCTAGCATTCCATGCATCCATGATGGATGTTCTGTGAGGTCCCCAGCGACACCTGAATTTGTTCTTGGCCTATCAGTCAGGGCTCAACTGGAGAAAGAGATCTATGTTCGGATACTTTGGGCAAGTAAGGAGCTCACCCAATGGTGGAGGGTGTGGCAGGCCCCTGTGACATCCTGGGGCAGGATGGCAGGAAGGACGTGCACTGTGGCTGCTCATCACAGGAAGAAGTTCTTGTTCTTCAGGGAGGTCAGCTGTCTGCTTAGGCACCGTTTTAGCTCCGAACCCAGACTGCTACCCATGACCTCTACCAGGGCTCTGGATCTCTCCTGGGCAGGGAAAGGCCACCCTGAAGCCATGCAGACTGAGAAATACAAGGGCCACATCCTCATGGGGGCATGGTCCCCATTTAGCTTGCATCTCACGTGCTCCTGGACGCCACGCTCTGCCCAGTCTCAGGAAATGCAGTGCAGGGACAGTGATCACAAGAAGTGGCAGGAACAATGGGGCAACAACTCTTCTCCTGCCTTGGATTTCACTTCTGCCAAAAAGGATAGGAAGGGAGCTTTTCTGAACCCCAATTCCTAGATCTGTAGATGGTGGGTATTCATACCTGTATCCAAGGTTGCTCCTTTATCACATCTGCCTCTTGTCCCCTATTATAAACTGTGTTCTCTATACTCTGAAGGACATACTGCCACTATCTACTGTCTCCTGAATGTGGGGACATCCTTCTCAGCTCTGTAATTTTGCATATTGCTGCCACTTTTTCCTGGACCATCCGGTCCCCCTCCCTTTCCTTGGCCAATTCCTTCTTGGTTTATACACAGTCTGGACCTATTTCCTTAGCTCCTTGTTCAGTGATGAGCACCTCCCATGTTCTGCAGGATCCTGCCCAAACTCCCAATTGGTGTTACAGATCATGCACACCACGGGTGCTGGGACCACATCGTGTGTTGGGGACCTAGTGCTCAAAGGACAGCAATGGATTATTACTCTGAGGGGCTCATTGTCCTGCTCCCTCTCCAGGCTTTGCCTTTTTCCCCACCAATCCTTTCAGCTGCAGTGTGAAGGACTGCCAGAAGCTTGCTCTATTGCAGGTCATCAGCCCTTGAACTGTCTATGTAGGACAGTAACTAAGTAGGACAGTAAGAGCTCTACTCAGATGTGTGGTTTGAGGCTTTCCCCCTGCAGTGAGGACTGGGTGGGCAGCTCACAGCTCGCCCTCCATCAGATTGTTTCCTGAGTCCTGGTCTTAGGAAGGAGATCCGTTTCTAGGAGCGAGAGAATCCTGTGTAGGTTCTTCAGTAAGGTAAACATGAGATGATGCACGAGGCTGCCAGTCCACTCTGGGGTCTACGTCACTGAGAAGTGGAGGCAAGTGTGGGTACTTGCGCGTGAGTGTTCAGAGCAGTACTCGTCCCTGCAGCCATGGGGAGCAGGAGCTCCAGCACCATCAGGAGAGGGATAAAGAAACAGCACGTGGTCCATCCATTCCGGGGAAGAGGATTCAGCCGCAAACCGTGAACTATTGACTCACGGTGTTTGGGGAAAGATGCAAGAAGTGACAGGGCACAGATTACAGGATTCTGTTTACCTGAAATGTCCAGAAGAGGTCAATCCATAGAAAGAGAAAAGGTTTTCAGGGCCTGGGAGGAGTAGAAATGTGGAGTCAGTGCTTGCTGCTACAGGGGTCTTGTTAGGGTGAAGAGAATATTCTGGAGCTGGTTGGGGAGGATGATGGTTGTACAGTGTTGTGAACACACTGACATTACTGTGAATCCTGTGTTGGGTGTGCTGTGCCCCTGGTGATGGGGCCATTGCCCTGCCCTAGGGCACCATGCTTTCGGGTCCCGAGTATCACGGAAGCATGGGCTGGAGGTGTGGAACGTCCCTGTGCTCACCTGCCCCACGTGATTGGACAGTTTCTGAAAGGATATGTACGACTACCTGATACTCTAGCTAGAGAATCTGAAAATCCTACTTTCCTGTTTCCCAGGGTTTTAGTTCATAAATACAAAATCTCAACCCTTCTCCTAGTTTGCTCCAGTGTTGTACCCAAACCCCCTGGAGGGAGAAAATTATGGAGATTCCTTAAGAAATTAAAAATAGAGCTTTTATGTCTCACAGTTCTGGGGCTGCAGGTCTGAAGCACAGTGTGTGAGAGCTCGGTCATTTGAGGGTTTTCTGCCTGGTTCTGAGGCGGCCACATTCTTGCTGTGACCTTGCAGGGGGAGAGGCTCTCCCTCACCCTGGGGGCACTTCTCCTTCCCCGTCCTGATCCAGTTCTCTCCCCAAGGCCCGGACTCCTCATACCTCAGCCTGGTACCCACAGAGCCCACCCGCAGTAACACATCTCATGAGGTGGAGCTTTAATCCTCAGGTTTCCCCAGTCTCTCCCTCCCCTGTTTTACTCTCAGGATGCCGGTCTCTATCCCAGGCCCATTTATGGACTGCTGAAATCCCTGCAGGAAATGCGGGAGCCCCAGGAAGGACTGTCATCCTCTTCACAGTTGCCAGGAGGAGCCCTTCCCAGCCTCTGGAAGCCTTTTCAGCAACACTATATCTTTTTAAGCCAAGAGCTCAAAGGACTGAGTAGCAGAACGGAATGCTGTGTGTCACTCCACAAAAACTGTTAAAGCAATGCATAGCGTATGAACAAGGAGGCAATTTTCTCGTGCTGGTCAAAATAAATGGAAACCCGTCTCTGATGAGGGCGTTCTGCTTTCCGCTGAGCCCGTGTGAGCTGCCTGTTGCCCAGCCCAAGGAGTCACTGTGAAGATCCTCTTGTAGAAAGGGAGGCGGCTAGCTAGCAAGTGTTGGCACGTGCATGGGCGGACACCCAGAGGATGGAAGCCGCAAAACCACCTGCTGTACAAGAAATCTACAAGCCCATTGCTAACCCCTGCAGGATGGCCGCTGGCGCAGTGCAGGGGCCAAGTCGGGGTCCCGCACCCTCCCTTCTCTGCTCCATCACCACCCCCCCTTCGGAATCCAAGAATCCAAGAGGAACACCAGGCAGCGCCTTGGAACCTTATTTTCCCTTTGGTTTATATCCCAACCACATTCCTAAACCACAGAAATCTAGCCCTACTGGATATGGCTGCTTTTCCCCCAGAAACATGGTTAAAAATAAGGCAAACTTTCTTCAGATAGCCATTCTCTGGCAGACCATGGTTCTGCATGGACCGAAGTGTTATATCATTCCTTTTCTGTGGACTTCAACAATTTGGCTAGTCTGTGTTCTATGCTTGCCTTCCAGGGGGACCCTTAAGTACAGTTAAAACAGGCAATCAAGTAAAACCCAAGAGATGCTGAGGGAGTGGAGAATTTGTGAACAGAAGCCCTTCATGTAGGTGGAATTTTGCGGGTCATTCCAGGGGATGTTGGAAGATTCAGCCCGTTGGATTTGCTTCTGTGAGGCTGGTGTGTATTTTTAAGTCGAACATTTAATTAAGAAAGGATCAGCACGTGTTCTGTGTAATGTGGGGAGGAAAAAGATTGCATCTGAGAATTGCTCTTTGTGGTTTTATGTAGAACAAAGAAATATGTTTGAAAACTTTCCTTTTAGGACTGCATTTTCTGAAACTGCTTTCGGAAAGACCTCACTATCTTATCAGGACTTCATTAATGTAAGGTTTATGAAATAGGCGATATTTCAAAATTGTAAAACATAAAATAGGCTCAGGCACCTGGCATTTGCATATAAATAGAAAAGAATTCAGATCCACATTACTAGGGAAAAGTGATTTTTCTACACTTTCATATAACTCACTAAATTAGACTTTAAAAATGTCCTTGTCATGTCGATTTTTTTTTTAACTTCCCTTTTAAACAATGAAAATGGAACTCTTTTCTCAGAGAAAGAGCTGCACGAGGCATGTGAACTCACGAGAACCTCCGTTTACTAAAGTCTAGACAAATGAAGGGAACCCCGTGCATGATGGTTTTTCCTGCGCGACTCATGGATTGCTTCCCTCTCTGAGCGTCTCCTCAGCCAACAGGAGCATTGGGGGGCCACTGCCCTCTCCTTGTTCAAGATGACTCGATGCTTCTGAAAAGCTCTGTCATTCCAGCATCTGCATCTCTTAGGGCTGAAACGTTGTCCAAAGACTGTCTCCTGGTTTATCACATGCCTTGGTAGGAGGGTTCAGCCTGTTCCCTCTCCTCGTGGTTTGTCACAGTAAAGCGTGGTGGTTTCCCCTGCCCTGGTGTCTGGTTTCAGCCTGCATGTAATGACAGTGGCGTGGATTTGTGCTGTCGGCTCTGTGTGCCTCAAGTCAGTCCAGCGGAGGCCTCTTGCCTGCTCTGCATACCTGGAGGCTCTGGGAGGGAATTCCTTCCTGGCTCTAGCTCCGGTCGGGGCAGACAGCCGTTCTGTAGGGCTAGGGCTCCCCTTTCTCCATGGGCTGCCTGCCAGATACATTTCTTGTCCATTCACATTCAAACCCAGGGCGAGGACCTGCTTTGAATCTGACTTCTGCCTCTGTTCTGCTTCAGCCGAAGAAAGTTCTCTGCTTCCAAGGGCTCATGGGTTTCGACTGATCTCCTGTGGATAATCAGGTACTCCCATCTTCTCCAGGTCTGGACCACTAATCCTATCTGTAAAGCACCCCCCCCCACCCCCATGTAATGTAGCTTTTCGTGAATTCTGGGGATTAGATACCAGACCCTTTTTGGCGGTGGGGGCGGGGGAGGGTGGTAATTCTGCCTGTCACTCTCTACAAAGCGTCTGATATTACGTCAAACCCAATTCTGATCTGCACTCAAGGGCACCTCACCATACCTCTTTCTAAATGTATTCATCACTCTGCTTCTGCTATGGTGGTTGGCAGGACGGCCTGGGTAGCTGGAAGCGCGTCCTTCCTCCCGTGGGATTCTCGGGCACACTCGACATTTCGTGTTCCCTGCAGTCGAGGTGATCCCTGGTGCTCCATCCCTGGGCCACGGGGGCTGCTCAGACAGCCCACCCCATCCTTTCCTGCCATGCGGATGAGCCTGGATGTCTCTCTCCAAAGCAGTTTTCAACCCCAGAGGCCATCACAAGCAGAGGGGAGCTGTACAATGCCTTCTGTCCATGTGCACCTGGAGGGGGAGGAGGAACTCAGCAGGTGGCGCCTGGGGCTTCTGAAGAAGTTCAAGCTTCGCCTGGTGGTTCTCGGGGCTTGAGGACCACTGTCCAGCAGCATGTGGCCTTGCTACTTAAGGTGGGCATTCTACAGGTGCTTAAGGAGGGGCTTTGCAGACTTCTGTCTGATATTTGGGGTCTGGGTTCCAACGAGATCATGGTCTGAGACCTGGAGATACTCGGGGGAAAACATCCTAATAGATGAGATACCGCTGCTAGTGGTGGTTTGCACAGAAGAGCAGCCTGGTGGTCCTAACCGTATGGGAGTGTGGGAGCTGCGCTTTGCTATTACTGGCACTGGTGGTAATGGGGTGAGGGAGCTGTGCCCCGGGAGTGGCAGCACCCCTCCTCCCAAAGGCTCCTCCGTCCTGGCTCCTGCACTCAGACTGTGTGGTCTGAGGTCATGTGTGGCTTTGGAGCCTCCGTTTCTCCATCTGTAACATGGGTTTCACGATCACATCTTCATTCCCATGAACAGCAAAACCATTTAGCCTTGGTGAGGGCTTAGAACAATGCCTATAGCAGGGCGGGAACTTTAAAACTAGATTTGCTAGAGTAACCAAAGACCGGCCTATGGTTCTCAGAATCGGCTTTGTTACTGAAACCTGCGAAAACTTATCTTTGTTTTGAGAGTGAAAGTCTAGTCCAATGTCATGGGTTGAGCCAGGATTCTGGATGTGTGCAGGGTGATGTGTGTCACTGGATGTGTGTCACTGGGTTGGGGGGCAGTGGGAGGGAATATGGCCATCCAACCAGGTAGCAGTTTTCGTTCAGAGTCGGGGAATATTGGGGAGGTCACAAATGATGATAGGATCTCTGCTAGAGGCTGCCTGGTCAAGCTCTGCACCAGGGTACAGCTCTGCTCCACACCTATGTCCCTTAACTTCTCCCAGAAACACGACCTTGCGGAAAGGATGCCTAGAAGACACTTGGATGGGTGGAAGATGCTGGATGTGGGTGACGGGACCCCCCCGTGGACACTGGTACTTCTTCATTGCCTGGCCTCCTTTTCCCAAATAATTATAGAATGTTTACCTTAAAAAACAAAAACCCTCGATTTCAATATTTTCATCGCATGCAGATGCTTATGATGCGAATTCAGCAGGAAAGGAGCAGACGGGATTCTATTCATAGTGTCCTCTATGCAAGCCAACGAGTGGGAAGTGGGCCAAGGCTCGAGAGTGTGGCGGTCTCGGAAGGTAAGAGCTCAGGAGGCCGTGTCTGCTGGCTTTCCCGTGTTCTGCTCTCCCCACACACAGTGGATGTGAATTTCCTAACCTGTATGATTTGCCTTTTTTTTTTTTTTTTTTTTTTTTAAGGTAGAGAACTCTGAGTGCCCTTCATCCCAGGTTCCCTAGAGCTCCCCCTCCCAGCGTGTGCTGAGCGGGCGGGTTCCTGGCCTGGCAGAAAGCACCCCGCCCCAATGCCGCAGCAGGTGTTTCTTGCCCTCATTGTATCGAATCCCCTTTCCTCGTTCCGGGACGGAACTTTTCTATTGCAGGATGGAGGAGAACTCAACAACAGTGTCTCACCACCCCCCTCACCAATGCCAAGTCCTCCCCCCCACACCAAGAGAAAAGACCTTGAACACAGCACCTGTGTATCTGTCCATGTATCCTAAATTCAGTTGCTGAAACCAGTGGGGTAGGGCAGAGTCAGCTTCCTGACTCACTGATGCTAATCTTGGGGGGTCAGGGTCTTGGGAGACATCTTTCTCTTCTGTTCACTTCCCTGAGGTCTAGCGGATGAGCTGTGTAGGTCGGGCATACAGTGTGGCTTGGCAGACACCTGCTGTGCCCTGCTCACACCCCTCACCTCCTGTCAGCACTAGCTTCTCTCCGTGGGGTTTGAACTGACCTGATTCTGTGTTCTCTGCTTGAAATTGGCTCTTGTCACCACCCTGTACACTCGATCTCCAGATCGTCCTTGTAACTGGAAGTGTGTTCCCTTTGGTTAATAGCTCTTTATTTCCCCCAGGCCCTGAGGACCACGGTTCTGTGTCTAGGAGCTCACTTTAGTTTTTTGTTTTTCTGGCTTGTTGTTGGTGTTGCTGTCTTGGATTCCACCTGTAAGTGAGGTCCTGGTTCCTGTCGCCCCCTGTCTGGCTAACTTCAGTCTGCTTCCTGTCCTCTGGGTTCACCCACATTGTTGTGTCTGTCAGGATTTCCTTCCGTTTTCATGATGGAAAAATATTCCATTACCCCTATATGCCACAGCTTCTTTATCCGTGCACCTGTCGACGGATCCTTAGGTGGTTTCCATGTCTTGGCTGTGTGGATGGGGCTGCTCTGAAGGCGGGGGCTGCAGACTCGAGGGGAACCAGAAAATCTTGTTGGACAAGTGATGTCAACACAATGGCAGAACATTTGCATGTTAAGCCTGTTTAGGCACACCTCGCGTGCAGTTTTGAGTCGTTATCCCCGTAAAAGAACGCTAATTATGTTTTTAGGCTGCGGTTAGCGTGGACATTTCAATGCACAAGAAAGCTGTCTTTCGTTCATTTCCTCTTTTTCTGTCAATGCCCATGTCTGTCTTTGCTTACTAATAAATAATGATTTGTTTCAAAGAAAATCGATTGAGACTTCCCCATCATGAGAAATTCTACGTAAAGACTCCGGAAAGGACCAAAGCGAAATATGGAGTCTAGCTTCCCTGTGCTGCTGCACACACATCCACCCTCTAGCCCCAAGTGCACACACATCTTGTCATGTGTGCTTGAAGTTGCGTTGGAAGGGGGTAAACTGAATTAGTGTTTGTTGAGCCCCTGGGGGACTTCTGGCATGAATTATGCATCATCCACGTAAGCGATGAAAGCTAAAAGTACAAATGAGTAAATGTCACATCTGAGTTCTCCTCAAAGAGCACTCTGATGTGGAGTGTACTATGGACATAAATACTGTGACCATTTTTAAATGTCAAAGAATGCAATGCAAAACTCACCCTCCATACATACAAATTTCTCTTTCCTCCCCCCCCTCCCCGGGATCTCCATGCAATATTCATGAAGACCGGCATTAGTGAACTAATTTAGAAAACTCAGTGATTTTTGTCCCATGATGTCTAAATGAGAGTAATCTATTTTGTGGCCATGACTTAGGTACTAAATCGTGACCTACTGGCATTGCAGGAAAAGGTGGTGTGTTTGTTATGTCTACAACGGACCGTCAGGACCTACCGTAAATAAACTAGTTTCATACAAGGTTACTTAAATGTGAATTCTAAGCCTTTGGTTTTGCTGGGGATACTGGAGTGAAAAAACATCCCATATTCGGGAGGCTTTTATCATCCTCGGGTTTAATCCTTCAAAGGTCATGCCATGACTTCTTTATTTTTCCCTAAGGATTGGGATTGTCTTCCCAATGAATGGTGTTCAAAACAATGTAAGAAGATGGTAGAGACAGACAAGGGGGCTGGTGAATTTCAGAGGGCAGATTTGGAAAAAACTAAGAGGGAGGCAGATCCCTGCCAAGAGATGGTCACGTCCCAGACCTGCAAACCTGGCCGTGGACGGGTTGTTCTAGCAGCAAAAGTCTCTCTTAAGGAATCCTGTCCACCTAGGCATTTGTAATGGCAGGGATAAGCCGTGCTCTGGGATTGAGCCTCAAAGTTAATCCCAACCTTTGCTTGTCCATCCAGTGACCTACTGATTACTTGTGTGATACAGGCCATGGTGTCTGTGCCGCGGTTGGGGCAACAAGTTGCATTAAACAATCTCCCCCCTTCCCGCCCCCAAACCCATGCCTTCCCACGTAGCTTCACTCCTTACAAAAACCCATTCTGGATCTTCATTTTTGGCTGTGAGGGAAGGGTGTGTTGTGGTGAGGCAGACTGCGTGTGTTTGGGGGGAAGGAAGCGTTGGTCTGTCTTCTTAAGTGAAGAAATTCAATAGAGTAAGAATCCATTTGGATCAAATTCTTAGAAGGTCCCTCCGTATTCTCCTGTAACTACATGCTCAGCATCTCCTCTCGAGTCCACTGAGACTTCTCACAAAGCCCACTCTGGTGGGGCCTGGCTCGCCCCTTTTCTCCAAAGCCCCGGACACTTTCAGTCTGAATTACATTTAATAATGAGGTTGGTCACTTGCTTGCTCCGCGTGGCTTAAAATCGGATGACTGATTTTGAGTAGAAGGAACATTTCCTACCATCCTGGACTTCCTTCACCATGCAGGGATTTAGGAGATGCTGGGGAAAATGGACAAGAGGGGACTCAGATACCCCAATCTGACCCAGATGCAGCCTGCCCTAATCACTTGAGGAGGATCTGAGAAATCTGTCTAGGGAGGTCGCAGGGTCCGACCCGCAGGGTTTGCAGAGAGCTAAGACCCTTCACTCGAGGCTGAGCAGAGGGGTGTGGACAAAGCCTACAGCCCCTTCTGACCCACCATGATCCTGCGGGTTTCATTATGAGCAAAGGGGCTCACCTAAGCCAAGGTCTGAGTAAGGGGAGGACATTGGTGTTACGATCGGACGGAAGAGTTAGGTCTGAAAATCCAACTTTAGCCTTGAGATCGAAGACGTTGGCTGGCGATGGGAGGCTCAGCCTTTGCTCTTCCTCTGTTAACTCTCAGGGGCTCTGCCCTCCCTCCAGTAAATCCACTATGTTCATCCCCTTCTCTTCTTCCTCTGCCCCTGCCTGACGTCACTCTCTTTCTCTCCATTTGGAGGTGGTACTAAATTTATTTTTTGTAACTGAATCTCTACTCCACAGGGCATCCACCAGTTTAGTGTTTGGCTCTGTTTTTGACCTACGTACATCGTTGTTGTAACGACCGCCACAGTCAGGAACTAGAAAAGCCCCAATCCTCTCTGCCAGTTCCCTGCCGCACTCTCCTGGACTTCTAACTCTGGCACCCAGCGGCTTCTTGGGGTCTTCCTAGCTGAACCCCAGCCAGAGATGAGTGAGACGCCAGTTCTAGACTATGGAGCCTTGAGTCTCACTTGCATTCAGAGCATTTGGTCTGATTTTGTGTGTGTCCCTCTTTGTGAACGAGGGACAGTCCATTTTCTGGACACAGCACCGTCCGGGTGGTTTCCAGTCCTGCGTGATTCCGAAGAAAGCCATTACAAACTTTCACCTCGTGGTTCCTGGGTACCTGCAAGCTTCCATTTCTCTTGGTTTTAAACACCAAAAGTAGAAGGGCTGGATTAGAGGGCAGGTGTTGCTTGTATAGCTTCATAGGAAAATTGCCAAATTGTTTTCCAAAGTGGGGTACCATTGTGCACACACACCAGCCATGGCGGGGGTCAGCTGCTCCTGTGTGCCACTATCCCCCAGCACATTTTTTTTCCTGAATAATGAAACTTCTAGAGTGTGAGGTATTGTCTCATGGCTTTAACTTGTGCTCCTAATCCTGAGATTAATATTTTTACCTGCACTGTTTGCAGCACTTCCTTACTAGAGTGCAAAGAGTTTGCCAACCTTCTTATTAGGAATGTTGGTTTTCCTCTTGAGTTTTGAGAGCAGCTTTCATGTGCTAGATACAAGCCCTTCTTCAAACCAAATTTTGCTACTGTTTGTCTCCAGTCTGAGTCCTGTATGCTCATAATTGCTAAGACTCGGGTGTTTTATTACGAATGAAAATTTAGCAAATCTTGGTTAATTGAATCATATCTTCTCTATGGAATCACCCCCATACTAGGGAGTCAACAGGTTTGTGTAGTTACATTTTATGTTTTGGTGCAGGAACGGAAAACTAGACAGACCTAAAACATTAAGGTCCTAAAAGAAATCTTGTGTTGAGAGACACATCACTTGTATTCCATTTCTTTTTAAAGATTATTTTGACAGCGCATGGAGCGGGGGGAGAGGAAGAAGGCAGGCTCCCCGCCAAGCAGGGATCCCAGTGGCAGTGACGCGAATCCCCAGGACCCGGGCATCATGACCTCAGACAAAGGCAGAGCCCTTCACCAATGGAGTCCCCCCCCCCCCAGGGCCTATCTGTATCCCATTCTTCCCAGAGTTTGGTAAAGGTGGTTATATCTGGATGTGGGGCAACCAGGAATGGCCATAGGGCAGGGTTAACCAGTGACAGATCCATGTGCATCCCCCCCGCTGTGCCTGTCAGAAACCATCTTCGTCTCCTAACTAGATGATGTCC